>NW_015167079.1:55099-68511 GCF_001447785.1 Gekko japonicus
ATAAAATAATGATGATAATAAATAAATAGTTTTAATAAAAAAGGACAGAATGATTAATCTAATTAATCTAAATAATTAATTTATTCATAGTCATATTTATAATCCCCCAGTATTAAATTAGGTGGTATAATTAACTAAAATTAGATTTAATTCCCAAAACTAATTATTTGCTAAGTAAAATTAATAATAAGATATAAAGTTTAAAACACTTAAGTTAAAATTACATAATAGAGCTGATTATATGTATAAATACCAACAGCTACATCTAAAAACACAGATTAAACTCCAAAATAAAATTGCTTTCTATAAACAGAAATTTTTTTAAAAAGCAAAAATGGCTTCGGGGTCAAGCACCAGGAAGTCTTCAATACCATCGCCAAAGACGCAAGCTAGGCTACTTCACCCAACTAATCCGGCAATTACCATCCCAATGGAGGAGCTAAAATCCGACTTAAAATCTTGGGTTCAGAGCATGGTGGCGCAGACAGTGCAAAAGACGGTTAAGGAGACTGTGGCACAAGCCGTGAAAGAGATGGTAGAGACAATCCTACCAACAGTGTTAAAAGCGGAGATGGAGCCAATCCATACAAAAATGGAAGCGATTTTTGCGGACACAGAAGAGTTAAAAAGACAGATGGAGCACCGTAAACAGGAAACAGAAAAAATATGAAGGATTTATGGAGAATAGAGGAAAAAACAAAGAACTTCAAGAAGATCTACAAGAATGGAAGGCGAATACAGAGAGGATAGAACAAACCTTGATATCATTAGAGATGGATAGAGCGGCGTACATGGTTAGATGTCAGAACTTCCCCGAATCTAAAGGTAAGAACTTAAAAGAAGAAATGGCCAATCTTTTAGCTGAAGATCTAGAGTTGGGGTCCAAAGAAGATATAGAAAAATTATTGACTCAATTTATAGAAAAAATACACCATATGCGTGAAAGAACAAAACGCCAAGGGAGGTTCATATTAAATTCAGCAAAAAGGAGTTAAGAGATAGAACACTACAGGCAGCAAACCAGAATCAAATACTAATGGACAATAACGAGGTCAAATTTCTGAAAGATACTCCGTGGCGTGTAAGAGAAAAAAAGATTTGCTTACTCTAAGCTAACAAAATTGCTTAGAAGCAATGACATTCTCTACAGATGGCTTATACCTGAAGGCGTGCTCTTCACATATTTAGGGAAGAGATATAATATCAACTCTATATTCAAGTTGGAAATTTTTTTGGAAAGGCACGGTCAAGATCTGGGTGGCCAAAACGAGGATGACTCGCAAGATTCAGTAGAAGAAGAAACAGAGGAAGGAACTAGTACACAAACCAACATATCTGAAGAGAAACAAGAGACAAAAAAGACGAGAGACAGAAAAAAAACTGAAAAAGCCACCCCCAATGTGTCGACAAGGTTTCAATATAAGAAGCTAGGAAAGAAAGATAAAGAAACAGAAGATGGAGAAGAATTTTTCATAAATTACAAAAACTCAAGTTAGACATTATCTGTATTCAAGAAACTCATATAAAAAAGATGAAGAAAAATACCTGAAACAAGCAAAACTAGGAAGACTGTTCACAGATTTAGATAGAAATAACAAAAAAAGGTGTAGCCACTTATGTAAAAGAATATCTTCAACCTAAATTAGAATTCAATATAGAAGATGGAAGAGGCTTAGCGGTTTCATTTGAAAGACAAGGAAAAAAGACCTTAATCTTGAATATATATGCCCCTAACCAAAATCAAGCTAACTTTTTAAAACAAATATATGATACCAACTGACGCTGGTATCCTTTGATAAGATTTGTATAATAGGTGATTTTAATTTGGTGTATGACCCAAAAATTGACAAGAAATCCTACAAAACCAGCAAATTAAAATCAAGCAATATATTACCCAAAACATTTTTTCCAATTAGCAGAAGAATTTTCTCTGATTGATATATGGAGAATAAATAATATAGATAAAAAAGAATTCACTTTTTTTTCGGCCCGCCACAATACGTGGTCCAGAATAGATATGGCATGGCTGTCGACGGATCTTATTAAAAGTGTAGAGGAAACACAAATACTTTCCAGCACGTTCGCAGACCACAAGCCAATTCTTTTAAAGTTCATAACTAGATCTAGGAAACCAAGGTAGACTATGAACTTAAGCTTGTTAAAAGATAAAGAGGTGGTAGAAAAGACTAAAGTAATTATAAAAGAGTTTTTTAATAATAATGTCAAAGAGTTTTTTAATAATAATGCCCATTGAAATAATTTGGGATGCCTTTAAGGCATATATAAGAGGGTGGTGGATTAACCAGGGGAGAAAGAAACAAGAAAATATAAAAGTGGAAATGTTGACAAGGAAAATAAATGAAGAAGAAAATAGACTTATGAATTCTAATAAAGATCTAGTAAGTAAAAAGAACAGATTAAACAAGTTACAGCACCAGCTTAATTTATTGTTAACGCAAGAGGTAGCAAAAAAAAATATAGAAATGGCGAAATTGTATTATTTTGAAAATGCTAATAAGCCCACAAGGTGGCTAGCATATAAACTGAAAAAAGAAAAAGAGAAAAGGGTTATCAAAAATCTGAAAAACGAAAGGGGTGAGAGGATGAGGTCTCAAAATGATCTTGAAGAAATAGTTAAAAATTTCTATAGAAATTTATATAAAAAATCAGAAATAGATGAGAGAGAAGTTCAAGAATATCAGAGAAAATGGGAAAAGGGAAAGTTCAATAAAGAACAGGTAACTATATTAAATGACCCTATTACGATATGTGAAATAACAGAGGCAATTAAAAATGGGGGGGGGGAGAAAGCTCCGGGACCAGATGGGATCCCTACAGAGTTTTATAAGATGTTTGATGACGAGTTAATGGGGCCCTTTAAAGAACGAATACAAAATATCCCTAAATCTAATAAAGTGCCTGTCTCTTGGAATGAAGCGGTTATAACTCTGATCCATAAGCCAAACTCCAACGAGGAGGAAATAAGAAATTATAGGCCCATCTCTTTACTGAATATGGATTATAAACTATTTGCAAAGATTTTGGCCAACAGGTTGAAAAGAGTTTTAAATCATATAATCCATAAAGACCAATCGGGTTTTTTACCCAAAAGAAGGATACAAAATAATATAAGAACTATAATCAATGTGTTGGAATATTATGAACTGCAGCCAGGAAAACAAATGTTGTTAATACTTTTAGACGCGGAAAAGGCATTTGATAACATCAATTGGGCATATATGCTCCAAAAATTAACTGCGTGGGAATGTGGAACTAACTTTTATGCAATGATAAAAGCCATATATAATAAACAAAGTGCCAAAATTCTAATTAATGGAGAAACATCACAGAACATTCCAATTCAGAAAGGGACAAGACAGGGGTGCCCACTATCCCCGTTACTATTCATATTTACAATAGAATCATTAATTGATAAAATAAGAAATAATGAATTGATTAAGGGTTTGAAAGTAAAAGGGGAGGTATACAAAATACAGGCATTCGCAGATGATTTGATTTTTATAGTAGAAGAGCCGGAACAATCATTACCATATTTAATAAAAGATATACAGGAATTTGGAGACCTAGCAGGATTTAGGATTAATTTTCAAAAAACTAAAATTATAACTAAGAACTGCCCTCAGAAGGCGATACAAAAAATAAAAGAGGTGTCTAAAATGGAAGTAGTGCAGAAAGCAAAATATTTAGGAGTCTGGATTTCAGGTAGCACCGCAACGATATATGAAAACAACTATATAAAATTATTAAACGAGATTAAAAGAGATTTAAATCATTGGGAGAAAAAACACCTTTCGTTACTGGGCAGAATAGCCACAGTTAAAATGAATATCCTTCCAAGATTCCTGTTTCTGGCACAAAACTTATCGATACTTAAAAATTATAAATTCTTTAAAGATCTAGAGAAAATTGTAAGTAAGTTTATATGGCAGTCAAAAAAAACGAGAATAAGAATTAAAGATCTCCAAGATAGTAAGGAAAGAGGAGGTTTTGCATTGCCCAATTGGCAGCTGTATTATTTCGCTGCAGCAATGACATGGATTAAAGAGTGGTTTGAATTAAAAGAGGTGAGAACTTTGGCGTTAGAAGGAGCAGACTTGGTAATGGGCTGGCACGCATACCTATGGTATGGAAAGGACAAAAATCATACTAATTTCCAGGCACACATAATAAGAAATGCCCTTATGAAAGTTTGGAGACGCGACATCGAGCGGTGGACCGGCGGCAAAGGCGGAGACAGGAAGGCGTGAGGACATTCGGCACAGGCGCGGCGGAGCCTGAAGGACAGAGCCAGTGCCGCGCCGATGCGATCAGCACGACGGATGGGCCCGCCGACTCCAAAACACCTCCTGAGGAGCCTGAAGAGAGCGGAGGGAAGAAGCCGAGCTGAAGCCGAGCCGAAGACACATCAACTGAATCCCACCGGGTGCCGCTAGGTAGTCCCGCCCCTAATACGATATATATATATGTGCCCATAGATAGGGATAATACAAACGATGTAAGCCGCTCAGAGACCCAAGGGAGGGGTTCGAGCGGGGTAGAAGTTGAAGGTATAAATAAATATAAATAAAACGTAAATTTTATATTAAAATCCCTTGGTGGCTGTCTCCACTTGAAGCATTTACAAAACCGTCACTGATAACAGAGAAAATTAAAGTAACGTATGGTAATCTTTTAAACAAAAAAGCTGAACTGAAAAAAGAAGAGATATTAAAAGCACAAAACATAGACTTGTCTTGGTGGGGGAAAAGTGTAATAAAATCTAGATATGTGGAAGACAAAAAAGTAGGATTCTACACTACCCTAAATGAAATAGATAAACTTTGGCTCTCTTCCAGCGATAAGCTAATTCAGAAATTATATACAAAGCTATTAGAGGAGGAGCTACAGGAAGAAATTATTAAAAACTCAATGGTAGCTTGGATAAAAGAACTAGGATACACAATAGAAGGGGATCAATGGCTAAAAACATGGAGATCAATGAAATATATGAGAGCAACATCATATAAATGTTTTAGAGATGCCACTAGACTATGGTGAGAGTTGCCAAATGTTTTCCGAAAGCTTCAAATACATGCTGGAGATGTGGAAGGAATAAGGGATCATACCTACACATTTGGTGGAGGTGTGGTAAAATACAAGCTTTTTGGAAAAAAGTGTATAAAATCCTCGCACAGGTGCTTAAAATCAATATTCCATTTACCCCAGAAATTTATCTATTAAATATGATCCCGGACAAGATAAAAAGCCATAAACAGGTAACAAGAGGGAGCGGTGGCGCAGGCACCTAATGCCTGCTTAAAGTAACAACATCTCGAGCAGCCACTATGGCTGTTCGAGTACCACCGCGGTCGGGGTGAGCTCTCGACCCTTGTCCCAGCTCCCGCCTACCCAGCGGTTCGAAAAGCAACATAATTGCAAGTAGATAAATGGGTACCCACCCTTAGTAGGGTGGGGGGCACCCTGCCTGGTGTGGTGGTTGCGACGGCGGCGGCGACGAGGCATCGGTTCCAGTGCGGATGGTGTGGCGTGGCGATGCGGCAGCAATGGCGAGCGGGCGCGGCCGGAGGAGCAATCCCTGGCGGCCGAAGATGGCGAGGACATCGGAGTGGCTGCCGCCAAGAAGGGGCGCGCGAGAATGCCAAGCACTGGCCCAGCGGAGCCGGAAGGGACGTTGCCGAGGCCGGAAGAAGGCGGAGCCACGCGCTGCAAGAAAGGCAGTTCCACCGAGCCCCAGGAAGAGAACCCCGCCAGAGACCACCGCCAGAAGACCACCGACAAAAAAGAACTGAAGGAAAAACAACACCAACCACCACCACAGGGGTGCCTGGTAGGTTACCCCACCCCTCATAGAACCTGTGGCCCTAGCTAGGAAAATTGAAATGGTGACTAGCACCGACTTGTAAGCCGCTCAGACCCACGGATAGGGGGTTCGAGCGGGATATAAAGTGGAATGTAAATAAATAAAAATAAATAAAATCTATATATTAACAGCAGCAAGGATTTTGATAGCGAAACGTTGGAAGTCGAAAGTCGTACCATCTATAAAAGAGCTCAAATACAAGATCTTGGAAATAGCGGAACTGGATAAACTGAGTATAACTTTGAACAATAAATCGGATGATATTTTTTGGGACAGATGGGAAAAAATCTATCACTGGCTGAAACTGAAGAAGATAGAATAAACTGAGAAGATGCTAGTGAAAATAATAGATTTAGAATGAGAAAAAGGAATTATATTTTAAATATTGTATATAAACCACACAGACGAAAGTAGATATTGTTGTGGAACGTAATTATGTAATTACAAGAAAGACGACCCGCGAAACTCGTGGGGGGCGGGGCGGGGGAGCTCCAAACTGAGCCGGTGGAGGAGGAACCAGCAGGAGCAGGTAAGCTTCCCCCCCATCCCGCCGGTTCATCCGTCTCCTCCACTTCCCGCTCGTTATCCCTCCACCCGCCTCCTCCCCTCCGCTCCGAACCGAGGCCCGAGCAGCTTACAGCCGCCGGGCCTCACCGGTCCCTCCCCCGCCGTCCCCCCCACTGCAAAGCGAGGCCCGCGCGGCTTGTAGCCACCGGGCCTTGCCGCTTCCCCCCGGCTGCAAAGCGAGGCCCGCGCGGCTTGTAGTCGCCGGGCCTCGCCGCTCTCGTCTTTCTTGTAATTACATAATTACGTTCCACAACAATATCTACTTTCGTCTGTGTGTCCCCCCCGGCTCCGAGGCGGCGGTGAGGCCGGCTGCAGAGCGTTCCCTGCGCATGCGCAGGGGACACTCTGTCACTTTTAGGGGGATTTAAGTATCCCCCGATATTTTTTTAACTTTTAAGATTTTTGTGCACACCTGGGGACTGCCCCAAGTGTGCACGAATATCTCCCTCCCCCCCAGGTGCCCCCGATGCACGGATTTAGGTATCCGCACGCATGGGGCGACTTGGCTATTAGATATATAGATGAAAATATGAAAATAAAATTATAAAAAAGAAAAGAAAAGAACATGGTAGGCCGAAAGTGCAGCCAAATAAACCTTCAATGAGGAATGTGACCGTCCCGAGTCCATGAGAGACAGAAGGAAGTTGAAAACCTTCTCGAGACCTGCAGAGGCGGCTCGAGGGGCATCCTCACCCAAGGAGGAACAAAACTTTCGCCACTTGTAGTGATAAGATTTTCGTGTAGTGGACTTTCTGGAATTCAACAATACATTCGCTATGTGGGAGGAAAAGCTGTTGATACCACTCTCCAGGCTGTCAACTTCAGTCATGGAATATCGTGGTATAGGAGAGGGGACTCGGTTAGGAGCAAGGGGTCCTGCACCGGTGGAAATTGGTGGTAGACCCCTGCTGACAGATCGAGGATGGTTGAGAACCATGGTTGCCTTGGCCACCACGGGGATATGAGTATGCCGTCCGCTTTGTTGGTGAGGATTTTGCGAACCACTATCAGAAGCAGAGGCAGCGGAGGGAAGAGAAATTATACAGACAACGGGTAGAGAAGACCATCCCCTAAAGACTGCGGGTTGCTGCCACCTCGGCTGCAGAACAGAAGACACTTTTTGTTTGCCCTGGTGGCAAAAACATCTATCTGGGGGAACCCCCACTTGCGGAAGAGTGGAAGAAGGTAAGTCGGATTCATTTCCCACTTGTGCAAACTGAGTCCTGCCTGACTCAGTTGGTCTGCCTGCACATTCATGTGCTCCGGGATGTGCGTGGTGACTAGGAAAACATTGTGGGTGATACAGAAGTCCCATAACCGAAGGGCGAGCTCACAGAGGCGTTGAGAGACAGTGCCCCCTTGCTTGTTTACATAGCTGAGGGCAGTAGTATTGTCCGTGAGGACTGTGACACACTTTCCCTTGATCAGGGGCAGGAAACTGGTGATAGCGAACCATATCACAAGCAGTTCCAGAAAATTGATGTGCCGGTTCTGTTTCTGTGTGTCCCATCTGCCTCTGACACAAAGTCCCATCATGTGAGCGCCCCAACCTGAGAGAGAGGCATCGTCAGGGTGATCTGGGGTGATGGAGGATGGAAGGGTGCTCCCTGGAAAAGGTTGGAAGTCCACCAAAGTAAAGAGTCCCGTACTTTGACAGGTGGGGATAGGTGGGTCAAGTGTGTGTCTCGCTCTGGATTGAAATTGCAAATAAACCAACGTTGTAGGAGGTGCATTCTCAACTTGGTGAAGACAAGGACGGATGTAGTAGCAGCCATCAGACTGAGGAGCCTCTGTGTTTGGAAAGCCATTACCGAGGGTCGAGTACGCATCACAGTGGCAAGATTCATGATGTAAGCGGCCCTGTTTTGTGGCAGGTAGGCTCTGCAACTTGTGGAGTCCAGTAGCGCACTGATGTAGTGTATTTTCTGGACCAGTTGAAGTTGAGACTTTTCCAGATTTACTTGCAGACCCAAGTTTCCCAGGAGGGTTAGCGTCTTGTTGATGTTTGAGACTAGGACATCCCTGGAAGTTGCAACCAAGAGCCAATCGTCGATGTATGGGTAGATGGAGATACCCTTGAGGTGAAGGAAGGCCACAACCACCACCATCATCTTTGTGAAGACTCTCAGTGCACTTGAAAGGCTGAATGGCAGAGCTACATATTGGTAGTGATGTTGACCAATTGCGAAGCGTAGGTATTGGCGGCGGGACGGGTGGATGATGAGGTGGAAGTATGCATCCTGGAGGTCGAGGGTGGCCATCCAGACGTTCTTCTGGAGAAGTGGCAGAATCTGCTGCAAGGACACCATCCGGAAGCAGTGGTAGCTCACAAAGCAGTTTAGCGCCCGTAGATCTAAGATTGGTCGAACGCCTCCATCCTGCTTTGGAATGGTGAAATAGCGGGAATAGAATCCCCTGCCCTGTAAATGAAGTGGCACCAGCTTGATGGCTCCCTTGTGCAGAAGGACGGACACTTCTTCCAGAAGGCCTGGAGAAGGGGGTGTGGAGATGAAGACAGGAGTAATGGGGTTTTGAATAAATTCTATGCGGTAACCCTGGGTCAAGATGGACAGCACCCATTCGTCTGGGGTGATGAGGCGCCAAGTTTGGAGGAAGGGGGTTAGATGGGTGGGATGTGACTGGAAGACATGGAAGTAAAAAACCCTGTTTGGCGGACTTTGCCTGCTTACTGCAGGAGGATTGTTGTCCCGATCCAAATCTAGGCTTCAGAAATGTGGGCTTCTGGCCTCCAGAGGATGTACGTAGCCTCCATTGCCGCTCAGGAGACTGGTGGTTTGGGATACATTTTTGCCATGGTCTAGACCAGGGACGAGGCCGGTATTGTCTCGTGAAGGAAGAAACGCCCAGAGCATGAAAGGCTTTTATGCTTTTGTCCATGTCTTGCAATATGGTGTACTGTTAAAAAGATCAAGGCCATCGAAGGGGAGGTCCTCTACATATGTTCTTGTATCTGGCTGTAGATTGGTGTTACGTAGCCAGGAATGTCTTCAGAGATGGCTGAAGACATTGTCCTTGAGCAGGTGTCTAGGGCATGTTTAGAGGTATTAATCTGTTGTTTTGCCAGCACCATGCCCTCCTTTTGGATGATGCGGGCTGCCTGATGCTTGTCTTCTGGAAGGTTTGTCAAGAGTTCGGAGAGCCTCTCCCACAAAGTGTATTGGTATCTGCCCATACACGCTAAGTAGTTCGTGGTCTTCACCCCGAGTGCTCCAGTAGAGTAGAAACGTCGGCCGAATGCATCTAGCTTTCTGCTCTCCCTGTCTGAAGGGGCAGAATGAGTTCTCTTTGACTTGGATGAGGAAGTAACTACCATTGAATTTGGTTGAGGATGGGCAAATAAGAATTCCGCTCCTTTTTCTTGGACTCTATACATATGGCCCATGCGGGTGTGGACACTGGTGGGATGTCTGTGCCCACCCCTCTGGGCATGCGTGGTGGGGGTTCCTGCGCATGCTTGAGGTCTGGGTGTGAAAATCCGTTAGAGCTTGCTACAATACCGATCAATCCAGCACAGGCGCACTGTATCCCATGGGTGTGAAGCACAAAGACCACGTCGAAGATATGTCCATATCATGCTTGGCAATTTTCATTTCAATTTTTTGTTTTTCTTTAACCTGATATTCACTTTACTATATGGATGCTTGATTTCAAGTAGGAAGTGAAATTTCTAGGTACAAAATACATTTTAAAAGTATTAAAAACCATCCCAGAATCAAAACAGTAAACAAGGTAAATTTTGGCATGCAGTGAAATATGGCGTTGACTTACGGAGTTTGCAAACTTTATATCTTTTGGACAGAGGACGATATGCTCTAATGCCATTATTAGGGTATTGACTATAATACACAGCATGATAAAGATTTCAGTCAGTGGATTCATTGTTAGTTTCTTCACCATTTTCTTTATTTGCAACCAGAATGGGCAACATTGCCAAATGAGATACTTTTGGGCTGCACGTTTCAATCCTGGAGGGAATTCAAGCTGTGACTCTTCCCATTCTAAACAACAACAGCAGGAACACAATTATAGGTGCATTTGCTAGTTCATGTGGTTAGACAAGAATTCCAATACTGGCAATTTTTTAATGTATATACATGCATGCAACTTGAATGTGTGCCACAACCCCCAGGAAAATTAACCAACATATGCAAGCCATTCCTTACAATCTCCTTTAAGGTAAGAATAAAAAATCGTTCAGAAAGAAGTACTGGTCACCAGATAGAATTGCCAAATGTTCAACCAAAACATCTAAGAATTGTTGGAAATGCAAATCTAATATAGGGACTTTCTTACATATGTGGTGGAAATGTGAAAAAAATATTCAAATTTTGGAAAGATGTTAAAAAACTAATATTAGATATGTTAAAGGTTAATCGGAAATTAACACCTGAAAGTTACCTGTTAAATATTATACCAGATGGTAATGATTCAAACAATATATATCTGCTAACATACATAGTAACTTCAGCTAGATATTGGCAAAATATTGGAAAACGGATAAAATACCCTCAATAGAAGAGTTAACTCTCAAATTGTTAAACATTGCAGAAATGGATAAAATAACTATGTTACTACATGGTAAAGATGAGACTGTATTCCAAAATCATTGGTCAAGAGTGTATTCTTGGATAAAGAGCAAAATTTACTAAAAGACTCCAATGATGTACTATGATAAATTATATTTATGGCTGTACTTTGCGAAAATTACATAAATAAAATACTTAAAAAAAAGAAATAAAGAAGTACAATAACTGATAACTATCTGATGAAGAGAGCTGACTCTTGAAAGCTTATACCACCAAAATCTTATTGGTCTCTAAGATACTACTGGACTTGAATGTAGCTATCCTGCACAGTTCTTTTCAAAATATATCATTCAGAGCTTGTACTACAGACAAGCATTTCATGTAGAATGAGAGAAAACATAGCATTTGATATTTGCTCAATCTTTTTTAAGGTGCTGTTTTAGTGTAGAGTATACTGTCTTGACTTTAAAAACAATGGAATGGTAGATTTCAGAATGAATTCATCACTGAACAAGCAAAATCAGGTTGCTTACAGAAGACTTTAATCTCAAGGGAATAACCAGTTTGGCAGATCCCTTTGGCTATTGCTGAAATGCCTGTATAATATGTGGAAAACTTTTTCTCTACCATTCCTTTGTTTCAGAGAGATGGAGGCTTATTAGCCGTATCAGTGATATACTATTAGTTATTTGTTTCAATGGTGCTATGGAATCAAAGGTCTTATTATTTGAACTTAATCATAACTCCAACTACTATATCATCATAGCTGTTTCCTGCACATGGAGCACCAATGTACGTGGTATATATAGTTCTTTTGAACAAACAAGGGAGTCTATGCTCATTTCAGTGACAGGGACATGTCCACACATGTAGCCTCATTGTGCATGTAGAGCTTTCCCCAAAACAAGTGGAAAAGCCACAGGAGCTTTGTGTACACACAATTGCCAGGGATGAAGGTCACACCTGAAGCACTTTGTCTCTGGCAATTTGCCCCAAAGCTGGAATTGCAGCACCTGGGAGACAACAAACTGTTGCACAGAACTGGAACTAGCCAGGGAGCAATGGGACAAGGCAGGAATGAGATGCAGCTGCTAGAGGTGGAGGGAGGCAGGCAATGCTAGCCAGGGCATACGGGGCTGGCTGAAGGCAAGTTGTGACTGCTGGAGGAGGCAGCTATGGCTTGTCCTTGACCAGCCCATTGGGCTAGGATGCAGTAACACTGGGGCAAAGATGGATGCGCTATGCTGCCTACCTCTGCCCACCTTCAACAACTGGGATGGGAGCTCCTCCTCTCAAGCCTGGCCTCATTGGCCCGGGTGAGGAACAGGTAGTAATCCACTGGGAACAATCCTGGTGAATCTAATGGCCAGTCCATATAAGACTAATGTGGAACGACCACCCAGCATCAATGGTAGATTGTGCCTATTTTGACATATTTATTTGCTTCACTGTGCTTTCCCTTGTAATTAAATCCAAACAAATGGTGACCATATAAACTTAGCTTGTTATTCCTGTTTTGTCTTTGTGTCTCTTAAAACATCTTCATTATGTTGTATGCTAATTTGCTTCACACTCTGCCTATTTGTATGGACTGTTACCTTCCATTTCAATATATCTGAGGAAGTGGGCATGCATACGAAAGCTCATACCTTGAATAAAACTTTGTTGGTCTTAAAGGTGCCACTGGACTCAAATTTTGTTCTACATATTCCGTATATGCATTGTCCTAACACTACCTTGGATTCTGTTTCTTGGTCATACTAGAAGTATGACAGAAGTTTGGGAAGTGGCTTCTATTTATATAAATTTCATCATTTCTCAGTTTGGGGACCTTATAAAGTATAGATTAAAAAGAGGATCCAGACCCTGAAATTTGTGATTTAGTTTTTCAGTCTGAAAGTATGTCTTTGTTAAGGAAATGGTGAGCACTGAGAATAATTAATTAACCTGATAAAGCTCAAGTGGCAACATACATACAGTGCAAGCCTATGCATTGATTACAGTAGGTTTCGACTGTGCAGGTTTGCATTGTTTCGTCACCCAACCAGGGGTCTTTTGGGGTTGGAGCACGCCGGAGCGCTGCTCCGGAAGCCCAGGAGCTGGCAAAATGGCAGTGGCAGCAAGCTCCGCCCCCAGCTCCCTCGCTATGGCTTGTTGCCGGCTTTCTGGGGCCCGCGCTGGAGCGCTGCAGCCCCAGGGAGGCCCATTGCTGCTTTCCTGGGGCCCGCGCTGAAGCGCTGCGGCCCGGGGGAGGCCAGAGGATGCCCCTTCTGCCTCCCCGGGCCAGCGTCGGAGCACTGCGGCTCGGAGGAGGCCGGAAGAGGCCCCCCTGCCACTTCCCCGGGCCAGCGCCGGAGCGCTGCAGCCCGGAGGATACCAGAAGATGTCCCCCGCTGCCTCCCGGGGTAAGTGAGGGG
>NW_015167079.1:68632-76846 GCF_001447785.1 Gekko japonicus
TTTCCCTCTTGCCCTCCTTCTTCCCTTCTCTCTTTCTTTCTTTCCCACCTTCTTCTCTTCTCTTTTTTCCTCCTTTCCCTCCTTCTTCCATTCTCTCTCTCTCTTTCTTTCCCTCCTTCTTTCCTTCTCTCTTTCTTTCCCTCCTTCTTTCCTTCTCTTTCCTTCCTTCTTTCCTTCTCTTTCTTTCACTTTCCTTCCTTCATTCCTTCTCTCTACTCTTTCTCTCTTTCCTTCCTTCTTTCCTCCTTCTGCGGCCCAACTCTAGTGAAAAGGGGTTAAAACTAAACCCCTTCTCTCTTCGCTCCCTCCCCCCCCAGCTGAGGAAGGGAAGGGGAGGCTTTTGAAGATGCCTTCACCCCCTTTTGCTTCCCCTTCTGACATCACTTCCGGTGATGTCAGGGGGCATTGCATATGCTAATGAGCTATTATGCTAATAGCCTAGTAGCTCATTAGCATATGGTATGCTAATGAGCTCCTGCAGCTCTTTTTCTACGAAAAGACCCCTGCACCCAACACATGGAATTTTTCATAACAGAAAAAATACAATCCAACACATAATTGTGTATACTGAACGCCACTGAAAACAAATGGACCTAAGCATTCTTTACTCTGTGCTGAAGTACTGCTATTAGCTAACACCAAAAACTATTATGCGTTGAGTATGCCTTAAATCAAGGTCTGCACTGAGAAGATGGTACATACATATGCTGAAAACTCAGAAATAAAGCAATAACAAAAGGCCATTTTAAAGGCCATACTCTGATTCCTTTGGCCAAGTAAATGGTTGGATCCAGACAGCATCTGCAGGTGCAACATCTTCCTATCAGAGACTGTGAACCCCCCCCAGCAGCCTCAAATCCCCCCCCCCAAATCGGGAAAGAGGACCCTCCCCCCAAGAAGGAATAGGCGGCATTCTGAGCTGCCGTGTGAGGTGGAAGGCAGGAAAATTAACGCTTGACAAGTAGAACTTCTTGCACCCATGGAAACATTAGCCTGGATCCAAGCCAAATGTTTTTGAAGATATGAACCAAGGCTTTCCAGATGAGCCAGTTATACTCCCCTTGTACGAAATATCAATTTTTAAAACAATGATAATCTGGATAATTTCCCCTTTTACAACCCAAGTAAACAAACTGAGGAACTTACCCATACTTTTGCTGAGGACATTTGCTGCGCTTGTTAACTTTTGTCTTTGAAATGGATCATTAGATAGATCAACTGGTAGCTGATAAGACATTAACATTTCTTTCTTTGGAAGTAAAAACAATTCAAAGGTGAATGTTTGAAGTTTCGCTACAGCATCTCCATTTATTCACACAACCCCCCATGAGTAAATATTGGAGCAGAGAGAAAAATGAGCCTCTTATAGAGATCTAATGGGAAAACTGGTTAATGCTACAAACTTCTTTTCAAAATAATGAGCAGTAGAATTCAGTGCATTTCAGCATATTTTAATGCAGTAGAACTGCTGGGAGACAGGATCTGGATTCAAAGATCTTTTTGCAGATGCCAAAGCACTGTCATGTGTCTGGATTCCCCTCCCCCCGCCCACACCTTTCCCTGTAACTAGCCATAGCCCCCAAAGCTGCACCTTTGGGGGATGGTCTGCAAGTGGCAGTGTTGGACCATCGTGACCAATGCTCCCTCTAACCTGTGGAGTCCTGTGAGCAAAAATTCTACTTGGTGAGCTACGGGCATTAAAGTTGTGAGTGAGCGATTGGGCTGCTGCATAAATCCGTTGGCTCTGGAGCCATCCTTACCGAGCTGAGATAAAAATGTGTGAGTCGGAGGCTAAAAAAATGTGAGCTACCTCACACTAACTCAGCTTAGAGGGAACACTGATCATGACCCATCCATGCATTAGCAGACCTCCTGCCACTCATGCAAGTGGATCCATGGACCCTTCCAGGATGTTAGGCTAGTAATGATTTTATACAATACAAAAATCTGAACTATTTTTGGTATGATCGGTGGAATCTACTGTTCATGGAAGAATTTATCATCTTGAACCCAACTCATGCAATGTGCAGGAAAATTTGTAAAGCAATATAACAGGGAAGCTGAATGGAAGGGCAGGTGTTCCTCTGTCATTAGCAAGACACTAATGAATTCCTTCAACTGCAAGCTGTGAGAAAGAGAGAGAAAAGGAAATTCTTACCTGACTAGCTACAGAATTCTATACATTTTAATCAGAAGTGAGCCCCTACATGCTATGAGACTCCCAGGAACTGTGCAGAGGATTGCAGCCTAATTCCTACTCTTCTCCAAGATAGGAGGTTATTCTATGCAGTGTTAGATTCAACACTGTGTATCTAGGAGGCAGCACGAAGCTGATTTGTCTGTGTGTGGGGATGAGACCTCTAATTAACTGCCAAAATAACACATAATAGGAACCTAAATGAAAAACTATAAATTAAAACTGGAAAAACAGTAAAGTGATCAGGAATCTACCCATGCAGCAAAAAGGTGGGGAAACCTGTCATGATAAGTATTATCAGAAAACTTAAAAACTGAAATATGTTTTGTACGGATTTAAGTCACTCAGAATTTGTGTTATATTCATTACACTTAATTGACTTCTCATCCATGAGAAGAAAAGAAAATTACAAGGACAGAATTTGATAGAGAGGAAAGAATTTTACAAATGTTCCAAAGTAGTACAACTTTTTTTCAAAGTGCTACGTCTTAAGGCAGGAATGAATCCTCTCTCTTGCCTCAATCTAGTAGCAGTGGAGTCCTCAGGGCTTAAGTATTCCCTGAAGTTTTTGTAAGTTGGCCTGCCATAGCATTTAGTATTTAAAAGAAGGCATTTGAAAGCATTCAGACAAACACTGTTATGCAATTGGCATGATATAGATTTTAAGGCTGTCAAGTAATAGTATTTACAGATCTGAAGAAGTATCTGGAAAAGTGTGCGTGCACACAGAAACTTACACCCAGAATAAAACTTTTTGGTCTTAAAGGTGTCACTGGACTCAAACTTTGTTCTGCTGCTTCAGACCAACATGGTTACTCACATGAATGTATTTACAAAAGGTGGTCTTTAGGCCCCGGTCGCACGGGAGGTTTAGGGCCGGAAGAGGGGACGGATCGGGGGCGCAGCAAACGGGCGCAATCACACCGCAACATCTCGGAAGTGGCACACACCCGTCCCCGATCCAGCCCTTCAGGCTGAAAATGTGCATACAAAAAGAACCTGCAAAAGAGCAGGATTTACCGAAAACGCCGCAGCAAGCGTGGCTGTGAGATCGCCGACGCGCCCATCTGCAGGAGCAATCGAGGCTCCCGGCCGATCTGCGCATGCGCACACATGCGCAGCCGGCTGCCTCACTCTCTCTTCAGTGGCTCCCCCCCCCCGGCATCTGATCGTGCCCCCCCCCCGTGTGGCAGGGGCCTTATACAAGTTTTACTCCATTATTTAATCAACAGTACAACGTATCTTTAAACAAACAATAAAAACAGAACAATGGAATTCTGATAAAAAGTAAATATTGATTTTTGTGTGTGTGAAATTCTGATAAATGTTGAATTTTTAGTTTTTTCACCTCTAACAGTAAGGATCTATTACATTTATACCCTTAGGCAACATCTTCTATATCCAGCTAATCTTTAGTGAAAAATACTGTTCCATTTTGCACTTCCAAGGGCTGTATCTAAAGCTGAGTGCCTCATAAAACTTACCAGCTCCTTTTGAGTTTTATCAGGTGTTGAATAAAACATAGTTTCATCTTCCCCGTAAGTTTTGGGCTTCTTCTTTTTTAATTTCCTCTTCCTCTTGCTTTTTCTTTCTTTTTTATTGGATTCTACACCTGGCATTTCCATGTTTTCACCAGAGGATAACTCATGCATTCGGGCAGCTAATTCCTGAAACAAATACTCTGTATATTAGAGCACTATTTAACATCTACATGTGCCCCCTCACCCAGATTGCCCAGAGGCATAGGCTAGGGTGCCATCAATACGCCAATGACACCCAACTATATCTGTTGTTGGGTGGTCAGTCCGACTCTACCCCAGATGACCTGGAGTGGGCGCTTCAAGACGTGGCGGGCTGGCTTAGACTGAGCTGATTGAACTTGAATCCAATGAAGACGGAGGTCCTGTGCCTGAGTCAGAGCGGCTCAGGAGTAGGGATCCCACTACCGACCTTCGATGGGGCGCCTTTGGTGCCAGCGCCGAGGGTCAGGAGTTTGGGAGTGCTCCTGGATGCCTCCTTAACAATGGAGGCCTAGGTAGCAGCCACTGCCAAGTCAGCCTTTTACCATCTGCAGCTGATTAGGCAGTTGGTTCCCTTCCTTGAATGCAATGACCTGAAAACAGTGATCTATGCTATGGTCCCCTCGAGATTAGACTACTGCAATGCTCTCTACATGGGGCTGCCCTTGTCTCAAATCCAGAAGCTGCAGCTGGTGCAAAATGCGGCAGCCAGGCTGCTGATGGGGCTCTCTACACGAGATGACAACCAGCCTGTGCTGAAGGCATTGCACTGGCTGCCAATAGCATACCGGATTCGTTTCAAGGTGCTGGTTTTATTTATTTATTTATTTATTTATTTATTATATTTATAATCCGCCCTCCCCACAAGCAGGCTCAGGGCAGCTTACATTACCTGGCACAAGGTGCCAGCTTCACATACAATAATACAATCACTTTTAAACTTAAAACACAGTTAAAACATTTAAAACATTTAAGCAGTCAAATGTTTTGACCTTTAAAGCCCTATATGGTCAGGGGCCTGCCTACCTGAGGGACCGCCTTTCCCCATATGTGCCCCAGAGAGCACTGAGGTCAGGGACGCAAAATTGCCTGACTCTCCCTAAAGAGGCCAGGTTGGCTACAACGAGGGCCAGGGCTTTTTCAGTGGTGGCTCCACACTGGTGCAATGAGCTCCCGGAGGACATCAGGGCCCTGCGGGACCTTTTACAGTTCCACAGGGCCTGTAAAACGGAGCTCTTCCACCAGGCCTTCGATTAGGAGCCGGCACTGATGAATTTACCATCGTAAATTGAATATGCTACGTCCCTGTTATAACATCGGATGGTCTTTTCTAACTGGATCGTGTACAGGAAACCACCGCCATCTGTTTGCACTGTTTGTATTAGCACTTTATGTAATTGTTTTATTATGAATTTTACAGTATTTATTGATCTTATTGTATTTTGACTTATGTAAGCTGCCTTGAGCCAGTTTGTACCAGCAAGGCGGGGTATAAATTGGAAGTACATAAATAAATAAATAAATAAATAAAATAAAATAAGGAAGATGAAGAAATCCTATTTTCATCTTGTGAATGCCTATTCTCCGGTTTAGGAGGGGCAGACAGAGTAGAGAGAGGCGGTTTTCAAGGCTCAGCTCACCAGTTTTGCCCAAATGACATGGCATATATTTTCCAATCATTACAAACAATGTATATAAAATATGTATATAAAAATGTGAATCTTTTAAAGCAATTTGTCACTGTCTGGGCTACAGGGTACCCCAAAGAACACCCAAACTGGTTGACAAAGCAGCACTGACTTCTTAATTTGTCTCTTAATCAAAATCTTATTTAGAAGACACTATGGATTAAGCTGGACTCTGGCAATATCCGACTTGCTACAATGGATGTGGTTTCTTTATATACTAACATACCACAGACACAGGTCTTGAAGGAAATTAAATTAACCTTAAACAAAAGAGGGCTAATATTACTCCACAAGTTTTCTTTGCTCCTTGGCAAAGCTGGCATTAAAGATATTTTTTTCCTTCAATTTCAGGAAGATCTTTACTGACAAATTTCAGGTATGGAAATGGGATGAAAATCTGCCCTAGAATTAGCCAGCCTATCACTATGAACAACTGCTTTTTTTCAAAAGAATAATCTTTATTTTGGTGACATTTTGATGTACAAAAGATTCCAAACGATATACTTATTATATGGAAAGGGCAGTTCTGGTGCTCTGGAATGCTACAGGGCTGTGCTCTGTCCTTGGGGCACTTTATTTTTATTTTATTTTAGTATTTTGTTTGTCTTTTCTTCTCTGTTTAATTTAGCCTTGTTTTGCTTGATGTTTAGTCTTTACCTCTCTCCCTCCTCTTTAGTTTTATAGGCTTAGTGCCAAAATCTCCTCTCCCTCCCTTGTTTGGGTGGGGTTGGAGTGGCATGAAGGCTGAGTAGACGGCTTTCGTTTTGTTTTTAATTTTAAATGCTTGGGCTTTTGTTTTGTTTTAATCAGAGGTCGATTCGGGGGGTATCGCGGGGGATCGCAGTTCCCCCGGGTGAGGTGCAGGGGGCGGGGCACATGATGAAGCCCCACCCCCTGCTTCCGGCCGCCCCGCTTCTGGCCCTCATTCAGCCAGGAGGCAGGAGAAGAGGGAGGGAAGTTGCTTCCTCCCCGCCTCTCCCCACCCCTGCCTGCCTGGGGGCAGGGAGGGCCTTGGAGGGGCTTCCTCGCACTCCCGCCGGCCTTGCAGGTCCACCGCCGGGCCCCTGATGTCAGGGGGTGTGGCATATGCTAATGAGTTATGCTAATGAGTTCCCCTAGCTCTTTTTCTACGAAACGACCCCTGGTTTTAATTTGTTTTAACTATTGTTGTAATTTATTTTAATTATTTGCCTGCCTTAGTGATTTTAATGATTTTCACTTACCACCTGGTGAAAGACGTTTGAGGGCTGCATTCTGTGCTCAGGTTTCATTCAGTTTATTTAGGCTCTTAAAACAAGGTTGCACTTACATGTAACTGTTGTTCATTAAGTGGTCTTCTGTGCAGGCACACATGGAGGGACTGTGCAGTTGCAGGCCAGCCACAGAAAAGATTTCCAAGCTTTCTAATAGACTAGGAGCGCCCCTCCTCCCTCTGGTGCTTTCCTGCCAAAATGCTCACATGACCCGGAGGAGGGGTGCTACTCCCTCAGTTCTATCCATGCTGCCAAAGTTCCAGAGAGTTCACAGCAGGGCAGGAGGGAGGGATGTGTGCCTGCACAGAAGACCATTTGATGAACAACAGTTACAGGTAAGTACAACCTTGTTTTCATCGTCGTGGCTTCTGTGCAGTCAGAGATGGGAAGATTAGCAAGTTCACTGAGTGAAGAAGGTGGGTGTGAAGCTCTAAGAAGGAGACCACCGAGGACCACTTTTATCAACAGTTCTTTAGTGGCACAAATTGACCTTTACCCAGAATTCTCTTATACCAGACCAGTAAGCTCTGTGCAAGTGTCCCCACCAAAATACATGCGGGAATATGGTAAAGGAAAAAAAGCCATCATGCATAGCGCGTGGCACTCAAAAACAGTGTGATAGCATCAACTGACCAACAAGGATGGGCTGTGTGAGGATGCTGACCATGCATTACATAAAGAGTGAGAGACAACCCTTGGTAGGGGATTCCAGCAGGACATCACCTTTTGCAATTGCATGTATGGAGAGGGTATAAGTTAGAACCCTATCATAAATGAAGTCCCATGTAAGTGCCAAAAATAAAAAAACAGGTTGCTTACCAGTAACTGGTGATCTTCGAGTGGTCATCTGTGCATTCACACCAATGGGATCTAGTGCGCCTGCGCTGGATCTGCCAGTGCCTAGCAAGTTCTCTAAAAGGATTTTCGTGCCTGGCCCAACTGAGCATGCTCAGGGGCCCCAGTGAGCATGCCCAGAAGGGAAGGCATGGACATCCCGCCAGTTCCTACCAACCGCCGCGCATCAATCTCCTAACAAAACCAGTAGAAGAAGACAGCAGCGGGGCAGGAGGGCGGGTGGTGTGAATGCACAGATGACCACTCGAAGATCACCAGTTACTGGTAAGCAACCTGTTTATCTTCTTCGTGGTCTCTGTGCTTCACACCAATGGGAGATTAGCGAGCAGTAGCCTACCTGGAGGCGGGTGCTGTCAGGTGTTTACTGCTTAGCCGATGATAAAACCTGACGTCCCAGACTGTCACAGGTGGACTGGCGGACATCTAGGGCGTAGTGTCTGATAAAGGTAGTAGGCGTGGCCCAGGTTGCGGCTCTGCAAATGTCTTGCAGCTGTACTCCCTTCAGGAAAGCAGTGGATGTAGCGACAGCCCTGGTGGAATGAGCCCGTACCGGGCCTGGCAAAGGCGGACATCTAGGGCGTAGTGTCTGATAAAGGTAGTAGGCGTGGCCCAGGTTGCGGCTCTGCAAATGTCTTGCAGCTGTACTCCCTTCAGGAAAGCAGTGGATGTAGCGACAGCCCTGGTGGAATGAGCCCGTACCG
>NW_015167079.1:77167-77368 GCF_001447785.1 Gekko japonicus
GAGGGGTTCGAAGGGCCATCTGGTCAGCTGGCGCAAGACCAAGGGCAGGTCCCATAAAGCTGCTAGAGCTTTGACTGGAGGGTACAAACGTAGCAAACCCTTCAGGAAACGTTTGGTAACGGGATGGGAAAACAGGGTGCAACCATCAACACGAACATGAAAGGTCAATAACGCGGCTAGGTAAACCTTCAACGAGGAGTA
>NW_015167079.1:81135-85041 GCF_001447785.1 Gekko japonicus
GAGACTAGCACAAGTACTGTCGTTTCAGACGCGACCTGGTTCACCGGTATCGATGCCATCGGTGTCGAACCAGTCGGTATCGATGGTGGCGGAAGGGCCGGCGCTGCTGACACAGAGTCCTTCTTAGCAGTCTTCACCGCCTTGGCCACCTTCTGCATCGCCACTGAGGAGTCCGACTTCTTGGCCTTCTTAGCAGGGGTGGAAGCTGCAGAAGGAACGTTCGGTACCTTAGGTTTCAGTTTCAACCTCTCGGTATCGGACACGGACTTAACCTTCGATGTCGACGGCTTCGATGTCGATGCGTCGGCAGCGGAAGATATGACGACGGAGGAAATAACCGGCGGGGCAGCCATCGGTTGAAGCGCCTTCTTCAAAAGGAAAACTCTTAAACGGGCCGCTCTGTTTTTCCGTGTTTGGTTGGAAAACTGCGCACAATGTTCAGAAGAGTCTGGCTTGTGGGTCTCTCCAAGACAAAATATACAGTACTTGTGTCCGTCTGGAGGAGCCAATTTACTTCCACAAGTATGACAACGGTTGAAAAATCCCCACTTTTTTTACTTTTTTGTCTTCTTCTTCTCCATAGAATGAGGAAAAAAGCCAGCGACAAGGGGGGGGGAGCCAGCGGCCCGAAGACCTGAGGCAATTTTACCTCAGACGACGAAAACAAAAAGTCTCCTTTTTTTTTTGCAAAAAAAGGGAAAAAAAAAAAAAAGAAGAAAAACTGAGGCGAAAAACGAGAGCTAATCACTAAAAAGTGATCCAAAAGCAGCGATCCGGCCAGACCTCTCGAAGATAGGTCTGCTCAGCGCGGCGGAAAGGAAAGAACTGGCGGGATGTCCGTGCCTGCCCTTCTGGGCATGCTCACTGGGGCCCCTGAGCATGCTCAGTTGGGCCAGGCATGAAAATCCTTTTAGAGAGCTTGCTAGGCACCGGCAGATCCAGCGCAGGCGCACTAGATCCCATTGGTGTGAAGCACAGAGACCACGAAGAAGATCAAGGGGTTATACCCCTCTTTTCTAGCATGCTTAGTAATCCAACAAGGAAAAGATCAGAGAGGATATTTCTTGTTTTCTTGTTTTTTTAAATCAGTTGCCAAAACCATTCAACAGCACATGAAGCAGGGTTCAAACCTTGCTGCAGTTTCTATAGAGACTCTCCTCCCCACTTAGAGGTGCAAGGTCTGGTACTACAAGAGTGGTGTTTGCCACTCAGAAAAGTGGGAGGCTACTACTACAATGCAGGAAAGGAGATGATCAAAGTATTAAATTGTCAGCAGGAGTGAGAGTAAGCAGATCTGCACAATGGTAATGAAGGCAGTGAAAAGAGGTGTGATGTGGCTACAGAAAGGATGGACACAATGCACCACAAGGGAAAAAAACTTGTGCAGTCTGCAGAGCAATTTGTGCAGCAATATAGGCAGAGAAAAAAAGGCAGAGAAAAAAGGCATAAAAACAGGTTGTCTTTGTCAGGGATTAGAAGTGCATTCCTCAACAACAACGTTATTGTCAGGAATAAAGCATAAAGGGCAGGGCCTGGAACGTCATTTTGTGGGGCCATGCTAAGTAGCCCAGACCTCCAATCAGAATACCAGGGAACTGGTTTCTGCTAATCAGTTAAAACATTATTACAGTGTCTCCTTTAACTCAGTGGAGTGTTCATACTAAAACCAGAGACAAAGTAAATATACCCATCATGTCAAGGTAAAGTACTGTCAAGACAATTAATATTGCAGAACATCAGGGAGCCAGAAGGCCTTGCACGCCCGGTCTCTACTCAGAGATCGGGCTCGCAGGGCCCTTTCCCACAGGCTCCCAGCACTTAAAGGGAGCCCCTTTAAGTGAAGGGAGCTGGAAGGCTTCGCATGCCCAACCTCTGCTCGGAGATCGGACATGTGGGGTCCTTTCTCGCCAGCTCCCTGCACTTAAAGGGATCCCCTTTAAGTGCAGGGAGCCAGAAGGCCTCACACACCTGATCTCCACTTGGAGATCGGGCCCATGGCCTGCAGCCACCCCTCTCCCTCCTCTCTCTCAAGAGCGAAGGGAGAGTAGTGGCAGCGGGTGTTGGGGCTTGGGGGCGGGGCTTCCCTCACCAGCCAGCTGGCCAGTGGCAGGTAGAGCCCCCAAAAAGTAGGGGACCCCCACCAAACCGGGGTATGTGTGGCAACCCTAGAGAGAAAAGTCCTTCACATCATCTATCGCCAGACCATTAACTGGAGGGCCTAGGAGCTTCAGCATGCCAAGCAGTCACTCTTCCACTGAGCTATAGATCCTCCCCATTTATCACTAAATGGAATGATATAATTGGAGACCAGTAGCCCTCATATAGAGGAGAAGAGGGCAAATTGTTGGAGCTAAGTCCACCAAGTGACATAGGTGCACACAGAATTGCAGGAAGTCTGATGGAAGCAAAGGTGAAAGCATCTTGACCACCAGAGACTTTGTCAGTAGGAGATGCAAAGGATGGAACTTGGCCTCTTGTACATGGACAAAAGGTATGCAGAACGCTGAGACATCACATTAAGTGAAGGCGGGAAAGAAACGTGACTCACAGCCGACCTCCAAAGAGTGCCATTGGGGCCAGGCTCATTGTCCACCACACCTCAGCAGAGGGGGGAATATGCCTTCATCAGGCTGCTGCCACACAGGCGACCTCCGAAGAGGGCCATTGTGTCCAGGCTCTTTTCCTACCCCTCCTCACCAGGGAGGGGAAAGCCTTTGGAGAGAGCTCTTTTGAGTCCAGCTCTTTCCATACATGCCTTCAGGGGAAATTGGTGACAGCAAGAGCAGGCAGCTCTGCTGTGCGAACCCCTAGGCAGCCAAGGCACAGAGAATGGCTGTTGAACAGCACCATTTTTAGTCATGATGACACAGTGGAAATCCACAAAACATTTCTTCTTTAGACGTATTTCATTGTTCACTAGAATAAAAACAGGTTGCTTACCAGTAACTGGTGATCTTCGAGTGGTCATCTGTGCATTCACACCAATGGGATCTAGTGCGCCTGCGCTGGATCTGCCGGTGCCTAGCAAGCTCTCTTAAAAGGATTTTCGTGCCTGGCCCAACTGAGCATGCTCAGGAGCCCCAGTGAGCATGCCCAGAAGGGCAGGCACGGACATCCCGCCAGTTCCTACCAACCGCCGCGCATCAATCTCCTAACAAAACAAGTAGAAGAAGACAGCAGCGGGGCAGGAGGGCGGGTGGTGTGAATGCACAGATGACCACTCGAAGATCACCAGTTACTGGTAAGCAACCTGTTTATCTTCTTCGTGGTCTCTGTGCTTCACACCAATGGGAGATTAGCGAGCAGTAGCCTACCTGGAGGCGGGTGCTGTCAGGTGTTTACTGCTTAGCCGATGATAAAACCTGACGTCCCAGACTGTCACAGGTGGACTGGCGGACGTCTAGGGCGTAGTGCCTGATGAATGTAGTAGGCATGGCCCAGGTTGCAGCTCTGCAAATGTCTTGCAGCTGTACTCCCTTCAAGAACGCAGTGGCTGTAGCGACAGCCCTGATGGAATGAGCCCGTACCGGGCCTGGCAACGGCTGTTTCGCCAGTAGGTAACACAGTTCTATCAGACCTACGATCCACTTGGATAGACATTGGGCAGTGATTGGGGTGCCCACACGGGGTGCAGCGTATGAGACAAACAGCTTAGAGGCTTGCCTGGTGGAGCGTGTCCTACTAAGGTAGAAGAGGAGGGACCGCTTCACGTCTAAAGTGTGCATAAGTCTGTCTTCCTGTGATTTTGGGTCAGGATAAAAATCAGGAAGGAAGACTTCAGAGTGCAGATGGAATTCAGAGACCACCTTGGGCAAAAATGAAATGTCCGGCACCAGGTGGACGTCATCTGGGAGGAAGGACAAGTATGGCGAGTCATGACGGAAAGCCAGGAGTTCACCTACTCGC
>NW_015167079.1:85158-85337 GCF_001447785.1 Gekko japonicus
ACCCTTCAGGAAACGTTTGGTAACGGGATGGGAAAACAGGGTGCAACCATCAACACGAACATGAAAGGCCGATAACGCGGCCAGGTAAACCTTCAACGAGGAGAAGGTGAGCCCCGAGTCAGCCAGGGATAGGATGAACGTAAAAACCTTATTGAGGCCAGCAGTTGTGGCTGTAAAGG
>NW_015167079.1:85505-85681 GCF_001447785.1 Gekko japonicus
ACGAGAACGCCGGGCCTGTATCTACCACGCAGTCAGCTTGAGCTGCGGGAGGTTGTGGTGGAGCACAGGCGACTGAAACAGGTGGAGCAAGTCGGGAGACGGTGGGAATTGGTGATACATCCCGGCCGACAGTTCCAGGATCGTGGAGAACCACGGTTGCCTTGGCCACCAGGGCG
>NW_015167079.1:86549-87113 GCF_001447785.1 Gekko japonicus
CCATCAGCTCCAGGTAATTGATGTGGCGACGTGCAGTGTGTTCGTCCCACATGTCTCCTATGGAGATGTCCATGGAGTGAGCTCCCCATCCCTGCATGGAAGCGTCTGTGGTGAGCGTAACCTCTGGAGACGGAGGGTGGAAGGGGGCCCCTTGCAGAAGCCATGCATGAGGTGGAGTCTAGGATGGCGCCAATGTACCGAATCCGTTGCAATGGATTTAATTGGGATTTCGGATGGTTGACCATGAGGCCGAGAGTGCTCAGGAGGGCCAGGGCTTCCTGGACATTGGCTAACAGTGTCTGTCTGGAAGATGCCACTAGCAACAAGTCGTCTATGTACGGGTATACTGAGATTCCTCTCAGACGCAGGTAAGCTGCGACGACGATCATCGTCTTGGTGAATACCCGTGGGGCACTGGAAAGGCCGAAGGGAAGAGCCGTGTACTGGTAGTGGAGGTGGCCAATTGCGAATCTCAGGAATTGGCGGTGGGAAGGGTGGATAGTGACATGGAAGTAGGCGTCCTGGAGGTCGAGGGTGGCCATCCAGACGCCTTCCCGGAGTAAC
>NW_015167079.1:87238-88461 GCF_001447785.1 Gekko japonicus
GAATCCCGTGTGTTGGAAGAGAGACGGAACTGGTTCGATAGCTCCCTTTTGCAGTAGGAGGGACACCTCTCTGAGGAGAGGTGGGGAAGGTGGGGTGAGGACTGTGGGTGTCGAAGGTGGACGGTCGAATTGGATCCTGTAGCCGTGGGTTATGATGGAGAGGACCCACTCGTCTGTAGTGACGTGGCGCCAGGAACGGATGAAGGGGTGGAGACGGGTTTTGGCTGACTCGGGGACAGGGAAGTCAAAAACTCTGCTTGGACGACTTGCCCTGTTTGGGACGAGACGTTTGTGGGGAAGGTCCTGCCTTTGACCTTTGAAAGGAGTACTTTTGACTGCCAAAATAAGATCTAAGCTTCCATCTGGTGTCTGGAGACTGACGGGACGATGGGATTCTCTGTCCAGAGCGGAACCAAGACCTCGGTTTGGCGGAATGGCGGAACGTGGAGGAGATCCCCAAAGACCGGGAGGCCTTGATACTCTTATCAAGATCCTGTAAGGAAGAATCTGTATTGGCATGGAAGAGGCCCAGGCCATCGAAGGGCATATCCTCCACCGACGTACGGGTGTCGTAGGGGAGGGAGGTCGTTCTCAACCAAGAATGACGCCGAAGCGCGACTGCTGACGCCATGGTCTTGGATGAGGCCTCTAGATCATTCTTGGTTGTTGACAACTGCTGCTTGGCGACCACCATGCCCTCCTTCTGGAGGAGCTTCGCAGCATACAGCTTGTCCTCAGGCAGATGGATCAAGAGGTCGGACATCTGTTCCCACAGGGTGTACTGGTATCGACCCATGCAGGCGAGATAGTTAGAAGCTTTCACAGCCAACGCTCCCGTAGAGTAGAAGCGGCGGCCAAACGAATCGAACTTCTTGCCCTCTTTATCGGAAGGAGCAGATTGCGACTTTTTGGATTTGGAGGACGAGGTGACGACTAAGGAATTGGGTTGAGGATGGGTAAGGAGGAACTCTGCCGCAGTTTGCTGAATGCGGTACATGTGGTCCAGCTTTTTACTAGAGACAGGGGCGGACGACGGTTTTTTTCCAAGGGGTTTTTGCGGCTTCTAGCAATACTGACGACATTGGGAGCTCGACGACTGAGGATGTATCAAGTTGGACTATATCGTAGAGGGAATCCGTAGACTGAGGATCCTTTTGAACAATTGACAAGCCCAACGCGTGGGCCATTCTTTTCATCAGGTGGATATATGGGGAGGATTTAGA
>NW_015167079.1:89409-120606 GCF_001447785.1 Gekko japonicus
GAAGGTTTTGGAAGACGTCGGTGGGGGGGGCGACGTTGGAGCCTCGGATGGCTTGGTATCGGAACCCGATATCGATGGGTCCGAAGAGTCAGGCTCCCCAGCCGGGGTAGACTGATGTGGAGACGGAGCAGGCGGCTGGATTGGTGCAGCCGCAGTGACGGCGGACGTTCCCGACAGTGGAACAGCGTCCGGCTGAGGAGGACGAGAGACCGTTGCAGATGGTCTAGATCGCCTCGGAGAACGGGATCTGTGGGAAGATCGACAGGAGTATCTGTCCCAGTCAGTGTAACCCGAATGGCCCAGCCACGGCATCGGTGGTACGGACCGTATAGGTAACAGTACTGCCTTTCATCCCAAGTCATCGGTGGCGGCATGCACGATCTTGGAGAACGACTCCTCGACCGAGGACGACGCGGAGAATAAGTTGACAGAAGAGCATACGTGCCCCTTCTGCAGTCAAAGGCGTCGATATCGATGGAGTCAGGCAACAGACGGGGAGGCGGACGCTCTGCATTGGCTCTCGAGCGTCGATGCCGATGGTCGTCGATGTCGGGAGGCTCTGAGGTGGCCGATGCCGACGAGCTGGATGGACCGGGGGAACACTCCGCACCCAACTGGTGACTTACGAGTCCCATTTGGTCGACATCGTACAAGGCTGTCTCCACCTGATGGTCTTGAGAGTGTAGCACAAGTACCGTCGTTTCAGACGCGACCTGGTTCACCGGTATCGATGCCATCGGTGTCGAACCAGTCGGTATCGATGGTGGCGGAAGGGCTGGCGCTGCTGGCACAGAGTCCTTCTTAGCAGGCTTCACAGCCTTGGCCACCTTCTGCATCGCCACTGAGGAGTCCGACTTCCTGGCCTTCTTAGCAGGGGTGGATGCTGCGGAAGGAACGTTCGGTACCTTAGGTTTCGGTTTCGACCTCTCGGTATCGGACACGGACTTAACCTTCGATGTCGATGGCTTCGATGTCGATGCGTCGGGAGCAGAAGACATGACGACGGAGGAAATAACGGGCGGGTCAGCCATCGGTTGAAGCGCCTTCACCAAAAGAAAAACTCTTAAACGTGCCGCTCTGTTTTTCCGAGTTTGGTTGGAAAACTGAGTTTGGTTTGAAAACTGCGCACAATGTTCACAGGAGTCTGGATTGTGAGTCTCCCCAAGACAGAAAATACAGTACTTGTGGCCATCTGGAGGAGCCAATTTACTTCCACAAGTACGACAAAGGTTGAAAAATCCCCACTTCTTTGAGTTTTTTGTCTTTTTCTTCTCCATAGACTAATGAGAAGAAGCCAGCGACAAGGAGGGGGGGTGGGCCAGCGGCCCAAAGGCCTGAGGTAATTTTACCTCAGACGACGAAAAACAAAAAGTCTCCTTTAAAAAAAAACACACACAGAAAAGAAAGAGAAATTGAAGAAAAACTGAGGTGAAAAACGAGAGCTAATCACTAAAAAGTGATCCAAAAGTAGCGATCCGGCCAGACCTCCCGAAGAAAGGTCTGCTCAGCGCGGCGGAAAGGAAAGAACTGGCGGGATGTCCGTGCCTGCCCTTCTGGGCATGCTCACTGGGGTTCCTGAGCATGCTCAGTTGGGCCAGGCACGAAAATCCTTTTAAGAGAGCTTGCTAGGCACCGGCAGATCCAGCGCAGGCGCACTAGATCCCATTGGTGTGAAGCACAGAGACCACGAAGAAGATCAACTGTTAACAGAAAAAAGTCTCCTCAGCTTCAAACTGAGGTGAGGAAAAAACACAGAGAACGGCAGTGGAGATGATCTCTCCGTTGCAGCAAAAAGAGAACTGAGGGAGTAGTGCACCCACCTCCTGGTCATGTCAACGTTTTGGCGGGAAAGTGCCAGAGGGAGGAGGGACGCTCCTAGTCTATTAGAGAGCTTAGAAATCTTTTCCGTTGCTGGCCTGCGACTGCGCAGTCCCCCATGTGTGCCTGAATGAGCTGTTTTTGTCGTCTTTGCTTTGTCTTGTCTTTGTTGTTCTACGTTGGAGCTGATTTTTGTTGAGTGGTACTGATAATAGTACTTTTATCTTTTCCACTCACGTCTTCCCTCCTTGCCTGTGACTGGCCAAAGGTGTGACTGCTTAGATAATAGTTCTTTATCTTTGACTCTTTATCTTCTGATGTGCACAGGAAGTGATGTCATCACACTGCGACACTGCAGCAATGTTCTGATATTTGGGCAAAAACTCTATGAAAAAAACTATAGAATTTTTGCCCAAATACTAGAATGTTGACCAGACGTCATTGGTGTAATGACATCACTTCCTATGTGCACTGGAAGTGACATTGCCATGTTGCCGGTGATGTCACCTGGATTATCCTCTTCCTCCTCGCAAGTCCCCCTGCCAGCCAGGTGATTGGCAGGGAACCCTCTGCCTCCACCAGGGGGGCTGGCAACCCTACTAGGAAGCCACTATTGGCTCCACTGTAAAAATCATGTTATTTACATGGCTAGACATAGCAGGGGGTAGGGAAATTAAAACTGCATCTTCCTGTGTGCTGCAGCTGCAAACAGAAAAGAGCCAGTGTGCATCTGGACGGCACAAAGCTCCCATTGCACGTGTGATACAAAATCCTCATGTTGTTCCCCAACAAAACAAAAGCTTTGCAATGTGCAGGCGAGGCCTACTGAGCACTAGGTTAGCTGACACTGGGCCAACCTGGACCATCAAGCACTATAAAGCCTCAGCACTTGCTCCTCAGTCTGTGAAACTGGTCACTGGTGAAAATTATGCCCAGCAAAGTTCTTGACTACTCCCCTTATAGAGTGGCCTCTTTTTTCCTCTTGGGTCCTTGACTTCTTGTCCTCTTGTGACTCTGACCTTGTTGGAGTGTGAGACAAGGCTCTATGGACCCTGACCACTTACAGAACTAACACTAGCCTCTTGCTTCCATCAGAAGCCTAACATCGACTGTGAACATTCCCCGCTCATGCTTCCTTTCAGTTGTAGCTAGAATGTGTGAACATTTCACACATCACATTAATACTTACAATTTATTTCTCTTATAAGTGGGAAATAATTCATTTTAATTATTATTTATTTACTTCGTGTGTCTTTGTCGCCAGTGGGGAACCAAAGCAGTTTACATTGTTCTCTTCTCCTTCATTTCCTCCTCACAACAACTCTGCAAGGTAGGTTAGGCCAAGAGAGTGTAACTAGCATAAGGTCACCCAGCAGTCTTCTGCAACAAACGTGAATCTGGGTCTCTCAGAGCCTAGCCCAGCATTCTAACCACTCTACTGCACTGCCTCTGGCGGCAGCAGAACAATATGATCATGCATGTTATTTTCACTGTTAAGAACAGAGCTTAGTGTATAGTAATACTTCTACAGACCTGTTCTTTCTTTAGTACTTCCTTTGCTTCCTGAAGTAACAATTCCCTTGCCTTTGTATATGCAAGTGTTGCTTTGTGTTGCTCTTCGTATGCCATTATCACAACAGCCAAGATTAAATTGAAGAGATAGAAGGAGCACATAAAGATGACTACCACAAAAAAGAAGCTGGAGCCTTTTCCTGATGATCTGATAACCTGTAAGAACAAATTATTGAATTTGACAGATTCTCATAGGTTTATATTATTTATGTTGTTCATGGTTTGGGTTTTTTTACATTTTTATACTGCATCCTCTCCTGTACGGCCTCAGCGTGGTTTATAATAAAACATTCCACAATAAAAATTCAATAAAACAGGCCAGAACATTATAATAGCACCGGATAATCAAATACATTAACAATAAAAGATTCATAAAACATCAAATAAGTATAAATAAGCAAAATCCTAGAGGGTAAGTCAATCAGTGAGCAGGTCCAGGCAGTGAGGCGGTTCCACACATTTAACCTAAAGTCTGATGGAATACAGTGGCCTTACATGCCCTGCAGAATGCAGGAAGATCCTGCAGAGCACGGGCCTCATCAAGGAGCTACCGTGTTTCCCCGAAAATTAGACACTGTCTTATATTTATTTTTTCTCAAGAAGACACACTAGGGCTTATACCACAAATGCATAGAAATCCTGCTAGGGCTTATTTTGGGGTAGGTCTTATTTTCGGGAAAACAGGGTAGTTCCAAAGGGCAGGAGCAACAACTGAGAAGGCCCTGGCGGAAGATAAATGGGCAATCTGGGGACCAGGCACCCACAAGAAGCTTCAAGGTGCTGACTGGAGGGGGTGTCAGGGAATTAAACTAGGAGAGGCGGTCCTGAAGGTATTAAAGTCCCAGACCATTAGGGGCTTTATAGATTAAAACCAATACCTTGAATCGGCACCAGAAACTAATTGGGAGCCATTTCAGGGTTTTAAATGGTATATGAAATGAGGGAGTATGCCATGTAATTTCCCTGGCCTTAGGAATCTCATGGCATAAGTGTGAGCTCCTTCTGGAAATTCCTATAGCTGCTTGCTACCAGACTCTGAGACAGCACATTCTACTATTTTAAGTGTTCACTGAGATTAGCCTATTTACTCTCAAACCAGGTTCTTAGATAGGATCGATCCCTCCTGTCCCACTCTCTAAGGTTAAGACCCTATCAGAAAAGAGCTGACAGTGTAACGAGTTAGCAGCCGCAAGACTAGGAATGGGTGGCCCATCCAGTCCTGGCCAAGAGCCTAGCCTCCCATCCTTTTGGGATGCCGAGAAATAGCAAGAGTAAGTAGGAGCTCTGAGCTGAACTGGATTTGATTCCATCTTTCAACAAAACTGAAGTAAGCTTTTCTGGAAGTGTAGGATTGGGAGAGGTTGTTTTGGGGGACTACAAGGTTCATTCTGTCGCATGTCTTATGTGTATTATGGGAATGGAACAAGTGTATTAGATTATGTGGTTGCACAGCAGCAGATTTTTTTCCCACCAAGATACTGTGTTCCAGACATTGGGTCCTTGGAGTCAAAGGTCCCACTTCCAGGCTGCAGAAGGTTAGGACCTTTGTGAGTTTGCCTGACTTTTAGATAAGGGCTTCCCAGTGGTGGTAAAAGGAATTATTTGAACTGATTAAACAGGAAAAATGTAGTAAAGATTACCAAACATATTAAATTATTGATGGTAAGAAATATACCACAGGGTATTAAGGAAATATAAAACCCATTTTTAATACCATAGTTTTATAAAGCTGGTATGAAGGAGTGAAGGACTGCTGAAACAAAATAAAACAAAATTTTACCTGCCGATATAGAACTTCCCAGCTATCTTGTGTCATCAGTCGGAACAAAGACAGAAAGGCCCATCCAAAATGATCAAAACTTGTGTACCCATAATTAGGATTATCTCCCTCTTTCAAGCAGTCATAGAATTCCGGACATGTACTTTTGCTAATAATGGAGCAGAAAGTATGTTACTGATAGCTTTCAGAGAAAAGCGCTTATACCCAGATTATAGAGAATTTAAACATCCATAAGAGTTCTCAAGCATATTTTAAGATGCTAGATTTCCCCCCCTATTTGAGCAATTATTAATTATAATTTGAACATTTATTAATTATAATGATAAAATATCTATTAATTATTCAAGCTGCTGTTCAGGGTTGCCAATCTTTTGACTGGCTCTTGCACTGTGCCTTTAAAAGTAGCTGGATCTTACACTGAAAAGGGATAATTTAATAGAGAAAATTTCACTAATACCTACAGAGTAGCTTCTCCTCGAGTTACAGTGCAAGTTAGAGTCAAGAAATAATGGCAGTCCTAGAGCCCAACTATACCTTATCCTTTTCACCCATTTTCAGAATTCTACTGGAAACCAATTCTAAAAAAATAAAATAAAAAGGAGACCTCAAATGGGTTCAGAATGGTACTGTGGGGAGAGAAAGGGTTCCTGCCTCCCACATGCAGTCGTCTTCTAACATGAAAACTGTGCTGTGGAGAGGAGTTATTTTGCCAGATTTGCTGCCGCATGTGCACAGATACTCCATGATGGTGGAAGATGGCGATGGAAGAGGATAGACAAGTCTCCCTGGGGAGAGAGTTCCAGAGCTTTGGTGCCTCAACCAAGAAGGCTCTCTCTCAGGCTGCTACCCACCTAATCTCAGAAGATGGGGGGCACCAACCAGTGTTCCCTCTAAGCTGAGTTAGTGTGAGCTAGCTCACAGTTTTTTAGCCTCCAGCTCACATATTTGTCTCAGCTCAGGAAGGATGGCTCCAGAGCAAACGAACTGATGCAGCAGCCAAATTGCTCGCTCACAACTTTAATGCCAGGAGCTCACATAGTAACAGTTTTGCTCACAAGACTCCATGGCTTAGAGGGAGCATTGGCATCAACATAGGGCCTTGGAAGATGATCACAGTGGAAGGGTAGATTAATAAAGGAGTAGGTGATTGTTCAGATATGTTGGCCCCAATCCATATAAGACTTTAAAGGTCAACACCAGTACATATTTAGTACACAACAGATTGAAGCTCAGATGAGAAGAGGAAGAGAGAAAGGCTTGTTGTTATAGGAATTAAATGGAAGGAACTACACAGGAGGATAGGAAAGGAAGAATAACCATTATGCACATGCTTTGTCATATATAGGGATGTGCATTCGGTTCATCCAAACCGAATGCACCCCCAAAAATGGCCCATTTAGACCCCTTTCGGGCTGCTGCAGGCCGATTCAGATTCTCTGATCTGAATCGGCCTGCTGCCGAATTTCCGCCGAATTTCTGCCACAATTTAGCCCCATTATATCCTATGGGCCATTGAAGTCACTGGAGAAAACATAGGGTATATTCTGGGGGCTGGAGGGGAGGGGGTTTGAGGGAGAGGCCCAAACTTGCAGGGTAGCTTCTGGAGCCTCTCCCCAAGATACCAACCAAGTTTTAAGAACATTGGACCAGGGGGTCCAATTATACGGACCCCCAATCAGGTTGCCCCATTCCCTCCATTGTTCTCTATGGTGGGGGAAAAGTAACTTTTTTCCCACCATAGAGAACAATGGAGGGGATAGAGGCAACCTGTTTGAGGGCCTGTAGAATTGGACCCCCTGGTCCAATGCTCTTGAAACTTGGTTGGTATCTTGGGGAGAGGCTCCAGCTAGTTTGGAGTCTCTCCCTCAAGCCCCCTCCCCTCCAGCCCCCAGAATATACCCTATGTTTCTGCCATTGACTTCAAAGGCCCATAGGATATAATGAGGCTGAAATTGACATTCGGCTGGCCAAAAGACTCCAGAATGGGCTGGTACTGACGAAACTGACATGCGGGAGTCTTACTGCCAGCTGAAATTGATTCTGCTCGATTTGGCTGAATCCGAATGGGTTGAATTTTCCCCCCCACGCCCCTAGTCATATATCTATATAGCCTAGGATGGAGAGAGACTGCAGAGAGAACATCTTGCCCTCATGAAGGTTATACAGAGAAACAGGAACAGTAGGAGTAAGCTGGAAGGAAGTCCCTAAGAGAAGACACCAGCAGAGCAGACAAGAGGAAAGATACAAAGGAGACTGACCTATCTAGTTTGCTAGCTCTACTGCCCTCTCTGAAATACAGGGGTGCCCCATACAAAAAGACATGAAGGTAACCTAGCTGCAGAGTAGCCTGGACTGGACCTGGACTGTTATTCTTCACAACAGCTAGATAGACTCATCTAATTAGCATAGACCTTCCTGCAAAGGCACTGGGAGGAGTAATCTGACCTAGAATCCCTCCTCCACTGGCAGAAAGAGTGAATAGCAAAAGTGTGCAAAATAGAAATGGCTGCTGACCAAGATTCATACAGTATTGTTGATCAGGCTTACTTGGGATTTGTGAAGTTATAACACAACAGTGGCTCACAGGAGTAATTCATTAAGTAGTGTGGGTAGTTTTCTGAAAGAAAAATAAGAAAAAATTATTTCAAATGCTCTTTCTACATTAAGGTAGTCAATCACATTTATCAACTGAATCACAGAACCATTGTGTTGGAAGGCGCTTGTAACAGTGGCAAGAGCCATCCAACAAAGGTGGTCTTTCCACAGGAGAAAAGACACCCCAACACCTTGGAGAACCTCAATCTCCTAACAGCACTGCACTCCAATAGCCAAGCTTGGCATGAGAGGTGACATGCTGAGGAGACTAGGAGACATTTGTCTTGTTAAGAGACACAGGCTCATGACAGGGCTGACATTGTTGACAAATTCCTCCAAGTATTCCCACCACAGAACAAAGGCTGGATAATCACTGCCTCTGGCCTCAAGGTTTCCCAACTAAATGGCTAAGATGTTGACTACTGTCTGCCAAGGTGCAGACAGAAGGACAAAGAATCTAGCCCATCTCCTCTGGTATGAATGGATTATGTTTGTAAGCAACTTCCTGTCTCAAATCCTGTCACACTATGGATTCAATGGTACTTCTCCCTTCTGGCTAATAACTTCATTCCTGTCTGAATGTTCCAGTTGTTTTTCCTGCATCTGCATGTCCCCTTTTTAATTCCAGGCTATCATTCCAGGCTATCAAGGAAAAACATTAACTTTCAGGTTCAACTGACTAATCACCGACCGATTTCCCACTAGCCACTGCTCCGCCCTCGCTCCCCCCCCCCAATTGTATGTTTCAATTTCCCACTACTTGCTGCATGGCTGGATTTTGACCCACAGGTTCACCCGATTTCCCCCGCATCTTCTCGATCCTCAAAAAACAGTGTGTATGTGTGGAGTGGGGTGTTTTGCATGCATATAAGCAGGGCTCTGGCCCTGCTAGAGCTGTCTTAGAGTTAAGCTGAAATCACTAATAAACTATGAGCTGATCACTATACATGTCTCGAACCCAGTACATTATAATGTGGAAGTTCCCTTTAGTTATCAGGGCTAGTAGCCATTAATGGACATCTCCTTTTAAGGTCATCTATGATAATAGCGGAGCTGCGGTGGCTCAAGTGGTTAAGACGCTGAACTGCAGGCTGTGGAAGGTCAGTAGTTCAGCGGTTCAAGACCCGGGTGCCGCAAGACAGGGTGAGCTCCTGTCTCTAGTTCCAGCTCCTGCCAACCTAGCAGTTCGAAAGCAAGAAATTGCAAGTAGATAAATAGGGACCACTTTGGTGGGAAGGGAACAGCGTTCCGTGCGCCTTGGTGTTTAGTCATGCCGGCCACATGACCACGGAAACGTCTTCGGACAGCACTGGCTCTTTGGCTTTGAAACGGAGATGAGCACTGCAACCCTAGAGTCGGACTCGACTGGCTTTCGAGCAAGGGAACCTTTACCTTTACTTTATGATAATAGCAATCACTATATCCTCTGGCAATGAATTCCTCAGCATAATAACTCATGAAATGAAGAAGCACTAATTTTTATCTGTCCATTGTCAGTCAGTGCCCCCAAGTTCTAGTATTTCGGGAAAATATCCCTTGTTTCACTCCATGTATAATTTAATGAACATCACTATGTCATATTCCCCTTTAATCACCTCCCCCCCCCTAAAATGAAATGCCCCAGATCACAAAGGAAAAGTGCTCAAACTTCTTAATCATCTTGGGCTGCTTCAACATGGAGGTTTTTTGCCACTTTAGTCTTCAAAGAGCCATCATGGGCCCACCCATCAATTATATGGCAGAGGCTGATATTATTCCAGAAAACCCTTTATATAGAACACTGATTTACTTCTAAAACAAGATCTTAATACCTGTTAATTTGATCACCAGTATGATAAATGGAGACATATCCATAATGATGATTTCACAGTTATATGTTAGTTTATGTAATAATATGGTATATAGATGTTTATTGCTAGCTATTGTACTGTATTGTAATAAGTTTTAAATACGCATTACTCTCTTAAAACACTGACATAGTTTGACATACTGTTCTTTACAAAGTCTTTTTGTATACATACTAGTTGCACTGATTATTGAAACTCTGTAATACTGTTTAATATTTCAATAAAAACAGATTTATTATTTTTTTAAAAGAGCCATCATGGGGTAGTAGTTAAGAGCAGCAGAATCTAATCTGTAGAACAAGGTTTGAATCCTCATTCCCCCTAGGGCTGCTAATCCCTAGTTGGGGGCAGGGGATCTCCAATTTTGGAGTCCCCCCCTTCAGGGCTATCAGAAAGTGGGGGGGGGGACTGCTGCTGAGTGCTCCATTATACCCTATGGAGACCAGTCCCCATAGGGTATAATGGAGAATCAATCCGTGGGTATCTGGGGCTCGGGGGTGTAGTATAGATGGGATTATAAAGATTTTTTTTCTCCTGATTATTCATATTTTTCTGGTTTTATAGATTTTTCTCCTAATAAGACTTTATTAGGATGTAATGAAGGCCTGTTATATAGAAGGCCTTTCCTTGTAGGTCAGGGTATTTTTCCAGCTGATGTTAGCAGAAAAGACAATACCATTCCTTTGGTACAGAAGAAGGTATACATTTCATGGTTTTTTAATTGTTTAGGGTAAGAACTTTGCAGTGTCTGGGTCAAAAAGGATTTTAGCTCCGTATCAGAAAAAAACACCTTTGTTTGAGTATAATAAAGCCTTGGCCGATAGTATACAGGTTAGGTTAAGTAAACACTTGACGATATTGTATAACCACACCTTTATTTACATTTGACCAATAAGGGGATTTTTATTCAAATGATGTATAATTCTTTGTAACCAATTATGCTTTTTGAATGTTATTTTCATTATGATGTCATGATGATGTCATTTAAGGTATAAAACTTCATGTATTTCCTGATTGTGCTCAGAAAGCAGTCAGTTTTTGATGGGCTATGTGGCCTGTTTTTTGTGTCTGATTGCAATTAAACACAAGATCTTCCTCATCATTTTGACTTCAATTTCTCCTTTTTGACTGGAAATCTATTTGTATAATGGGGAGCCTGTTTTTTGAGGTAGAGGCACCAAATTTTCAGCATAGCTGCTGTTGCCTCTCCTCTAAAAATCCCCAAGTTTCAAAACGATTGGACCAGGGGGTCCAATCCTATGAGCCCCAAAAGAAGGTACCTCCATGCTCCATTATTTCCAATGGAGGAAAAGCATTTAAAAGGAACGTCGTCTTTTTAAATGCGATGGCAACTCTCCTGGAACTCGCTTCAGAATTCCGTCTCCTGGAGCCTCCTGGTAAGTCCCCCACCCACTAGTCGACCTCACCTGGCGATCCTACCTAAACATGTAGCCTGCTGGGTGACCTTGGGCCAGTCACAGTTCTCTCAGAACTCTCTCAGCCCCACCTACCATAAGGTGCCCGTAGGGGGAGAGTAAGGGAATGTGAGTGTAAGCTGCTTTGAGACTCCTTGAAGTGGAGAAAAGCAAGGTATAAAACCCACTCTTCTTCAAATTGGAGTTCTATTTATAGCATCCATATGATGCATGCTCTAATTGTCCTCATTTCAGTTTTTTTCTCATTCTCAATATGGTCTTTCAGAAACTTGCTTTACTCTGCTCTGTTTAGAAATAATGTGGACCAAGGACCTTAACACTTCATGTGGAAGGAATGGTGCACATTTTCCGACCACAAAAGTCCTACCCATATCAGTGTCATTTCCCCAGCATCAGCTCCTTACCAGTACCATTGACCCAACATTTTTTTTTCTTCCATGCAATTACAGGACTTTTTGCAGGCTTAAAAAACCAAGAAATTACTATAACAGTCTATCACTGCTTATCTCTTTCCATTTCAATTTTAGTTCCTTTGTAGTTCTAGTTTACATTTTTAATAGTCTCCATCCCTTTACTTTATTACATTTATATGTCAGATTTTAGTGTGCATGGTGTTAGTTCTGAGCCCAGTCATGTTCAACATTTCTAAAAACTCAGATTTTTTTTTTTAAAGAAAAAACCTTTGGTGATATCTCATCGGACTTCTCTAAACCTTATGTAACTGATGTTACTTACCCTTTACAATAGCTGCCTACAGGGGTCTTTTCGTAGAAAAAGAGCTGCAGGAGCTCATTGGCATATGGTATGCTAATGAGCTGCTAGGCTATTAGCATATGCCATGCCCCCTGACATCACTGGAAGTGATGTCAGAAGGGGAAGCATCTTCAAAAGCCTCCCCTTCCCTTCCCCAGCTGGGGCCAGTTGGGCCACAGAAGGAGGAAAGAGGGAAGGAAAGAGAAAGAAGGAAGGAAAGAGAGAAAGAGAAGGAAAGAAGGAGAGAAAGAGAGAGAAGGTAAGAAGGAGGGAAACAGGGAAAGGAGGAAAAAGAAGAAAAGAAGGCGGGAAAGAAAGAAAGAGAGAAGGGAAGAAGGAGGGAAAAGGCGGGGCTGAGAGAGCTCTGACTGGGAACTGCTCTTTTTCAAGAACAGCTCTTATCAGAACTATGGCTTGCCCAAGGTCATCCAGCAGGAGCAAGTGGAGGAGTGGGGAATCAAACCCAGTTCTCTCAGATTAGAGTCTGTGCACTTAACCACTACACCAAAGGGAAAGAAAAGGAAAGGAGGGAAATATGGCAAAGAGATGGAGGGAGGGAGGGAGGGAGGCTCTCCCACCCACCCCCATCAAGCCCCCGCCACCCCCACCCTCGCTGATCCCTTACTTACCGCTTCGGCGGCGGCCAGGGAAGCTGGCGGCGGGGCTCTCCTGGCATCCCCTGAGCCACAGTGCTCATGCGCAGGCCCGGGGAACACAGTGGTGGCACTCTCCTGGCGTCCCTCGAGCCGCAGTACTCCTGCACGGGCCCAGGGGACATGGCGACGGGGCTCTCCTGGCATCCCCTGAGCCGCAGCGCTCCTGCGCGGGCTCGGGGTGGCAGGGCTCTCTGGCCTCCCCTGAGCCACAGCGCTTTTGGTGCGGGGAGCTAGGGGCGGGGCTTGCCGCTGCCGCCATTAGTACAGGCTCCTGGGCTGCCGGAGCGGTGTTCCAGTGCGCTCCAGCCGCAAAAGACCCCTGGCTGCCTAGTATTTAAAGAAAGAACTCCTAAACACATACTGTGAACTTCCCCTCTGCTGGCATAGCATGAATATATGAGGGAATATATGAGGCTATCCCGACATAGTGCCAGTGTTGTTTTGCAGGGATAATGTGCCATTGGTGTAACCCCAGTGCTAGCATAGAAGCAGGTAGCATGGGGGCATGGCAGGCCTGGAGTGGGGTTTATTCACTATTTTAAGCCTCTCTTAAGCTCTATCTCACTGCACTAACACCACTGTAAAGTTACACCAGCAAAAGTCCTGACATAGGTATAAAGTACTGAGACTGAATGGAGCTGCGGTGGCTTAAGTGGTTAAGACGCTGAACTACAGGCTGTGGAAGGTCAGTAGTTCAGCGGTTCAAGACCCGGGTGCCACAAGACAGGGTGAGCTCCTGTCTCTAGTTCCAGCTCCTGCCAACCTAGCAGTTCGAAAGCAAGAAATTGCAAGTAGATAAATAGGGACCACTTCAGTGGGAAGGTCACAGCGTTCCGTGCGCCTTGGTGTTTAGTCATGCCGGCCACATGACCACGGAAACGTCTTCGGACAGTGCTGGCTCTTCGGCTTTGAAACGGAGATGAGCACCGCAACCCTAGAGTCGGATTCGACTGGCTTTCGAGCAAGGGAACCTTTACCTTTACCTTTTTTAGTGAGAAAGAAGCATGGAGGAGTGATTTCAGCTCATACTTTATTATATACAGAACTTGAGATGCTTTAGCAGGAATCATGGTCCGCTTATATTCTTGTTCATAACCACACCCAACACACACCCATATCCTTGATAGGTTTATTTACAAGCAATTATTCCATATTGGTTCCTTTTAGGATCTGGGCTGGCAGATTGGTTAATCCTTTGGATCCTTCATTCCTACTGTCTCTGGAGGCGAAGCTCACCCAGCCCGCCTGGCCACGTGTGAGGCTGACCGCGTGCGCAGTCTCCCTGGGTACCTAACACCCCTCCCCCCTTGGTCCAGATTACCCCTGAAATAGTCTTTTAAGTATGCTGGTCTCTTCTGTTCTCTTGTGGAGCAGCAGACCTCAGGGGCCGGGGCCGAGAGCTCGGGTACCATTCTTGTCAGTTCTGGGGGAGGAACGTCAGCTGTGGGGCCCGGTGTGCTGTTAGGTTCTTGGCTGGCCACTGGTTCTGAGTTGTTGCTGTTCTCCCTCGGTTGCGTTTGAGCAGCTGCCTTTGGTGCCCCAGGCGACAGATTGTCTTCTGGGCTGTCTTCCGGTGTGTCAGGGTCTGTTGGCAGGAGGAGGTGGGGCAGTTGATCAATGTGCTGCTTCCACAGCTGGCCATCATCACATGAGACCTCGTATGAAAGAGGTCCAGTCACCAGGATGACCCGTGCCAGAACCCAGGCAGGACCCCTGCCATAGTTCCTGATGCATATGGGATCTTCCGAAAAGAACCCTTGTGGAGCCTCTTGGTCCTCGGTGCTTGTGCTATGTTCTGGCACCCGGTCTGGGTGAAGACAGTCTAGCTGAGTTGTCAGGCAACGGCCCATCAACAGCTCTGCTGGGCTGTGGCCGGTGGTGGAGTGGGGGGTCATGCGCTGGCCGAATAGGAAGGCAGCCAGCTTGTAGTGCCAATCCCCCTGGTCTATGCAGTGCAGTGCCTTCTTCATGGTCCGGACCATGTGCTCCGCCTGGCCATTGGTCACAGGATGAAATGGAGCTGAGCAGATGTGCCATATACCATAATATTGTATGAACTCCTGAAACTCCGTGGAGGTAAAAGCTGTGCTATTGTCGATTACCAATGAGTCCAGTATTCCATGGGCGCTAAAGATCTGCCACATCGCGCGGATAGCCAACTGGGACGAGGTAGATGGGACTGGTGTTACCTCCACCACCATGTAGGCATCAACAAGTATGAAAAAGATCTGTCCCTGGAAGGGCCTGACAAAGTCCAGATGTAGCCTTGCCCAAGGCTTGTGGGACGACTCCCATGGCCGCACCGGTGCTTTCGGTGGCTCGGTTCTGGACACCTAGCATTTCTGGCACTGCTTTACCATATCCTCCACCTCACTGTCCAACCCTGGCCACCATACATAGCTCCGGGCCAAGGCTTTCATTTGTACTATCCCTGGGTGGTGTTCATGTAGGGTGGTGAGTACTCGTCCTTGCAGGAGTGGCGGTATCACCACCCAGCTACCCCGCAACAGACACACCTTGTGTGTGGACAACTCGTCGTGGTGTGACGAAAATGCTGAGAACTCGGGTCCCACTAGGCCGGCAGGCCACCCCCTCCCCGCCCAGTCCAAGACCTGGGAGAGGATGTGATCCTGGGTCAAGTGGTACGACACCTTCCCCACCTGAACCGGGCGATTGGGGAGGTCCTCTAGCAGGGCGCTAGAGATGGTGCGTGAGGGTGGGGTTGGACGAAGGCAGTGGGAGGTGGCTCAGGGTGTCTGCATGGCCCATCGCCTTACTGGGGCAGTGGAGCAGGGAGTACTGATAGCCCACGAGGAAAATGGACCAATGGAGCACCCTGGGAGGCAAAATCTGGGGGGTCTGGTGGTCCAGAGCGAGCAGGCCCAAGAGGCGTCTGTGGTCAGTAACGACTGTGAAAGCCCAGCCGTAAAGGTAATCGTGAAATTTTTTCATGCCGGCAACGATCACAAGGGACGCCTTATCTATTTGCGTGTAGTTGCACTCCACGCCGACAATATGCAAGAATAATAGGCCTCAGGAACCTCGTGGCTGTTGGCCCGCCGGTGACCCAGGACTGCCCCAACCCCGTAAGGAGAGGTGTCGCAAGCTAACACCACAGGCAGGGACTCATTGAAGTGGGCGAGGACATCGTTCGAGACTAACAGTTCTTTTACCGCCTGGAAGATGGCATCGTGCTTAGGACCCCAGACCCAAGGAGCATGTTTGTCTAAGAGTGTGCAGAGGTTCAGCAATGGCGGCCTTGTGGGGGAGGAAGGAGTGATAAAAATTGTAAAGTCCCAAGAAAGCCTGTAACTCTGCCTTTGAGGAGGGTGCGGGCGCTTAACTGATGGCGCGTATTTTTTCCTGCGTGGGGTGAATTTCTTGGGAATCCACTGCAAACCCCAAGAATTCCACCCGCAGCACCCCCAGAATGCATTTCTCCTGTTTCACCTTCAGGCCGGCTTTGACGAATCGCTCGAGCACTGTCTGTAGCCATGCCACAAAGGTCTCGGAGTCTGGAGCTGCGATCAAAACATCGTCAAAGAACAGCTGGACTCCGAGGATGCCTTTGAGGAGACAATCCATCAGATTTTGAAAAATCCCCGGTGCCACGCTCACCCCAAATTGCAGGTGCTGTACTCTGAAAGCCCCCCTGTGGGTTACTATGGTTTGAGCCTCAGCTGAGGCGTCATCTACTGGCAGCTGCTGATAGGCCTGGGCCAAGTCCAGCTTGCTGAAAGCCCTTGCTCCCGCCAATGAATACCTGACTGACCACTGGTACCGGATACACGTGGTCTTGAAGTGCCTTGTTAATGGTGCACTTATAGTTGGCACAAATACGTATGTCCCCATTAGGTTTTATTGGGGTGACGATGGGGGTTTCCCAGCAAGCATGCAGCACCAGTTCTAGTACCCCCTGCTCTACCAGGTGGTCCAGTTTGGCTTCTATCTTGGGCCGCAGCACTAATGGGGGGGGGGCCGCCTGGACTTCATTCGGATGGACCGTACTGCTGGGTGAAGTTCAAGTGAAACTGGGGTGCCAGAGTAGTGGCCGAGCGTGCTGTCGAATACTCCCAGGAATTCCTTGCAGACCGAAGTTTCCCTTCCACCACCAGCAATTCTAAAGGGCCATCAAAGCCTCTGAATTGTACCCTAAATTTGCCCCAGCCCTTGATGGCCACGGGGTTCTTCTGGAAGTCCCGGAGTGACAGACCCTGTGGCTTTTTTAGGAGCCCCCCCCCAGGGCAAAGTTTATGTAATGTCTCTGCCGAAATTATGGGAAATGAGGAGCCCATGTCCAGCTCCATACGACAGGGGGACCCCTCTATTAACACCATAACATGGATTTTGTTAGGGGCTTCCGGGGGCAAATTCAGTACCTGGTGCTGGTTGATGGTCAGCGTGTGCAGGTCCAGGTCCTCCTGGTGAGTGGACATCTTCTTCCAGGCACCACAGGAGCAGCAGGCGTGGGTGATGTGGCCTTGCTTCCCACATGTTCGGTAGACGGTTTCACGGAAACGGCACATCCTGCGTTCATGTGCATCTCCGCAGCTGGCACACGGCTCTTGGGCAGCAGACTTGTCGTGGTGTCCAGTTGCTCCCAATGGTATAGGTGGCTTTCTGTGGTTGGGCTGATGAACAAGCAGGACTTCTTCATCCAAGTTGTTGGACGCTGCGGCTGGAAACATGTGGTGTGTCGAAGATGGTGGGCAGCCGCAGTGTGAGCCCTCGAACGTGGTGGCCATCTGTAGGGCTACATCGAACTTGAGGTCTGCGGTACCTACAAGTTTGCGGCAGAGTTTGGAATCTCGAAGGCCCCAAACGAATTGGGTTAGGATGTTTTCCTCCAGCTTCGTGAACTCACAGTCCACCGCCTGCTGACGGAGTTCGGCCATGAATGTGGAGGCCATTTCGCTGGGCCTCTGGAGGTGTGCCTGGAAGTCCATACACTTGGCTATCATGGTGGGCTTTGGTGCGTAGTACTTCGTGAGGGCCTTGACGATCTCATCATACGTGTTCTCCGTTAACTTCTTCAGAGCCAGGAGGCCCTTGGCCAGGCGGATGGTGGCCACCCCACATGTGCGGAGGAGTAAGGCCTGTTTCTTGCCTGTGTTGGTGACATCGTGGTAAGAGAAGAAGCTGGTCAGTTGGTCTACCCACGATTCCCAGAACTCGGGGTGTGTGGGGTCGAAGACTTTGAGGTGTCCCAGAGCGACAGCCATGACGATCAGTGAAGTGGGGAGCGATGTCCTGGGGAGTGGTGCGCGGTATGGTGCTGCTTGTGAGCGATGCGGGCGTGACGGCGTCCAATGTAGTGGTGCTTGGCTGGTTGAATTGTCAGGTTTGCTCAACAGGATCCCATCCTCAGTATAAAGTACTGAGACTGATGCATGGAGGAGTGATTTCAGCTCATACTTTATTATATACAGAACTTAAGATGCTTTAGCGGGGCTCATGGCCCGCTTATATTCTTGTTCATAACCACACCCAACACCCACACCCCTGATAGGTTTATTTACAAGCAATTATTCTGTATTGGTTCCTTTTAGGATTCAGGCTGGTCGGTTGGCTAATCCTTTGGATCCTTCATTTCTATAGTCTCTGGAGGCAAAGCTCACCCAGCCCGCTTGGCCATGTATGAGCCTGACCGCATGCACGGTCTCCCTGGGTACATAACAATAGGTATAACCACTTCCAACAAACTCATTAAGAATAGGAGGAAGAAACCATTGCTCCTTGCTAGTTTACTCAGACACAGAACAGCTTAGGATACTAATTAAGTCCATAACCAATCACAGCCCTCCTAAACACTATACAAGCTCCAGCTAGAAAAACCTCTCAGATGACAGGGTGTGTAGTGTGGAATTGCATCTCTCTGGAGGGCCTCTTTACATATTAGCGAGTACTGAGGTTGGGTCTGAGGTCCTCACCTAGTGTCCTGGATAACTGCCACATGTGTTGTGGCTTCTCAGTTCTCATGCTTTCCTCAATTATCATACATGCATTATGTCAGCAAACTGCCAAAAGGTTTATAGGGGTCTGAGGTATATGGTCACCCCTAGGTCCCCCCCCCCTCACTATGCACTTGGCCTTTCATGCGCATGTCCCCTTTAGCTCTCAGCTCTACATTCTTTTCTGGGTACGCAAGTCCTGCTTTGCTGTAACGCTATCTACTCAAGGCCGCAGGTGGAGAGCCGAGGAGCTTCGCTGTGTTTTAATTAGGGGAAGCCATGGGAATGGTTTTCTTGCTTATTTCTAAGAAACTGTTGCATCTCACGGTTTAGGTGCGAGCGGCACCGATGAGCCGCGCGCGGGGGAACCCTGATTATTGGCTGATGTGATTATGAATTTGCTTTAACCTTCCATGCCCCTTGGATTCATGTTATTCCTAACACTGATCTTGTACATGTGCTTCATGGCTTCAATAAACGTATAACCTTCTAGCAAGAGTGTACTTCGTTGCAGTCGTGGGGACCTGACACAATGCCAGATTCAGATTGCAGCTGGAGTGTGTATGGAAAAGTGCCTTCAGCCTGCCCTGAAACGGTCCTGGGGGTTGATTTTTGGCCTGTTGGGAAAACCCACAAGTGAACCTACCTACTAGGGCCAAATAGTGCCACTTCCTTCATAGTGAGCACACTTAGAACACACATGGGGAAACTATGGGAATGGGAATTCTAGAGAAAGGGTATTTTGCACCTGCAGCCAAGGAAATGCACACAGTTTCATCAAATTGCTAATGCTGCTCTGCTTAGAACTCTTACAGGTATTCCATTTCAGGATGCAAAGGCCAAACAGGAACACTCACTTCAGCACCTGGGGATACAAGGATAATCCACCCCACATAGGCAAGCAAGAGGGAAAATCCTTGCTTCAGACTGTGACTGCTGGCAATCTTCTCTCCCCTCTGCAACTGCTCCCTCTAAGCTGTGGAGTCTTGTGAGCAAAAATTCTACTTTGTGAGCTACTGGCATTAAAGTTGTGAGCGAGCGATTTGGCTACTGCATAAATTATTCTGCTCTGGAGCCTTCTTTCCTGAGCTAAGACAAAAATGTCTGAGCCGGAGGCTAAAAAACTGTGAGCTAGCTCGCACTAACTCAGCTTAGAACAGTACGAAGTCTGGCAGCTCTATTACGTCTGGCTTGATGGGTAAAGTTGGCACAATGGGGACAGGAATCTACTCGATGGGTTTCACCCAAACACAGGAGACAAAGATTGTGACCATCGTTAGATGGGATTTTAGCTGGGCAACGACGACACATTTTAAAATTTTTGTCTTTCCCATACAAACGCCACCCCACCCACACAAAGGAGGGGGGGGCGGACAAGAAAGAAAGTGAGGAAAAACAGTTAAAGTTTCCTTCTTCTTTTTTTTAGAGATTAAACAGAAGATGAAAAAGAAGAACAAAATAAGAACGAAGGAGAGAACCGAAGAAGGTCGAAATACTCAGCTGAGGCAAATCGAAGAGCAGCGTTAGCAAGGTGTGAACACGAAGGTGGTCGAAAAGGCACTGAGTGGAAGGCGGATCTCTCCCCCGCTCCAGGCATGCGCAGTGCGTGCTTGCTCCTCACCAAAAAGGATTTCTGAGGCAAGCTCTGGAAGTTTCTCCGGTCGAGGTCGTGTGCAGGTGCCCAACCCATGTGTGGGACTGCACAAAGACCACGACGAAGATCAAAAGGATATGCCCGATTATGCCAGAAGCGAGCCATCAAATCTCCCAGATGTCCATCGAGATAACACTGCTGTCAAGCTTCTGGTCGTTAATCCCAAATATTGGTTTTACACCTCGAATTGTCCTCTTCATTTCCTCCTTTTGTCTTTCTCATTCCTGAGAGGGGTTACTCATAGCCAAGCCATTACCTGCAATTGCCCAACAATTTATTCCTTTTTTCTGCCTTATTCATAGTTTAAGTTTTTAGTCAATATTTTCTGGGGACCATGTGACAGCAGGCAACTGCCTCAGGTCACAAATCGGGTATAAAAGAGAGCATCTAGCCACTGTTCCCTCCTCTTGCTCTTGCCTCTCCTAACCTCACCCTATCTTGTTGGTTCCAAATCTAGGCCGGTTTGGAATCAGTCCACGGGTGCTGCTGGTCAGCTCACAGTCCCTTTTCCCTTATTGTGTTATTTTTTGCTGCATGATCCAAGCATCTTGCCAGACAGGTAAAGTATCACCCCACCAATAATTATCCTGCTCATGGAAATGTCTCTATCCTTTCAACTCTATATTCTTAGTTCTGTATTGTGTGTGTGAGTGCTTGATTATACGTTCGTATGTGTGATAATCCTTTAGTAAAAGAAATCACTGCTTTTTAAGATCTAGTCTCAGACTCTATTTCTGGGATTTAGATAAAGTGGAACTCCAGTATACACAGGTCTGATCCTATATTTAATGCCTATTGCCATTTAATACTCATAATTCCCCACATTTATTAATAAGTTAAGGCAATTTGGCTAACAGGACCATTTGCAGATATGTTGGCCCATTATCACTGTGATGTCATGCTAGCATAACCCACCCCCTTCTGCTGAGGGACACTGTTGGGTTACCACCAGCTACTCCATTTCAACTACTGCCACAGATGGCCAAAAAACTTTTCTATTGTCCAGAAAAAGGTACTGGGCCTTTTGTTCACAATACTGTTAATTGTTTGGAATGGATACTGGAATGTGGATTCTCTGGAGGTTTTGTGAAAATGTTATGACTGCTAGCTACCTATATTGGAAAGGCAGGGTAGAAATCTTCTAAATAAATAAAAACAGAAACAGGAGTCTGTAAAGTAAAACATTGGCACTCATAGCTACAAAAGCACTGTTAACCATATACATTTTATTTAAGGCCTGGGGAGTTTCAAACAATTTACCTTTATTACAGCCGATACTCTTGTTGATCTTCTCTTCAGACGTATTGTTGTATACACATTTAGATTTTAAGTTACCCATGAAGAGTTGGAGACCAACCAATGCAAAGATACTCAAGCAGAAAACTGTTAGGAGCATCACGTTTGCAAGTTTCTTTATAGACTGAAAGAGCGAATCTACAATGACTTTCAGCCCTACAAAGAGAAAAAAAGAAGAAAAGTGGGCTGCTACTGGAGGACAAAAGCAACAGCCTGATCTGATTACGTTTCTCATTTATTATCTTAGTAAAAATGTTCTGTACTGTTCATAAGACAGTCCGAAAACCTGACGATTGTGAAGTGTTCTGAGGAAGGCTGCTATTGCAGGGTGCAGCTGGGGCACAACACAACGGTTTGCTTTCTCACAGTGTCTTCCACCATGACAACTTTCTTGTAGGTGCTCCATGCTGGAATTAACTTCCTCTAGGCCAATGTTGCTATTTAAAGTATTGATTTTTAACCTACAAGCATTAGATAATTTAAGGGCTATATCCTTCTATATAGATCACTGAATTAATGATGACTGATTCTTGCCCCCCAGCTTGCAGAGGTAGCTCTCTGCTCATAGTCGGAAGGGTTTCACTTGTTTGATTATTCTAGGCTTCCAGACCCCATAGTTTCCCCCTTATAAAATTTACATAGGCTGCTAGCACATGATCATAATTCCATTGTGGACTTGAAGAAGAAGAGTTGGTTTTATACCCTGCCCTTCACTACCCGAAGGAGTTGGCCCTGGTTAATATTTGGATGGGAGAGGATGGTTGGATGGTTTGCCCTGGTTAGTACTTGGATGGGAGAGGAGCCAACGCCATTGAAGGTTTGGATGAGGCGTCCGAATCCATTGGCTTTGTAGGAGGGGCGAGGGCTGATTCCCACAAAACTACCTGCAGCCGTGCAGCTCTATTTTTTCTAGTTTGATTAGAAAATTTTGCACAGTGCTGCCAGCCCTCAGGTTGATGAGATTCGCCCAAGCACAAAATACAAAGACAGTGGCCGTCTGGTGTGGCAAGTTTGCTCCTGCACTTGGCACACCCCTTAAAACAGCCCCACTATTTAGCCATAAACAGCAGGATAAGCTAAGACCCTCAAAGTGGGGGGGACGGGACGGCTGAAGCCACGAAAGGAAGTCCTAAAAAGAGTTATTTTTTCTTTCTTTTTAAAAGGAAAAGTAAGAAAAGGATAAGGCTGAAAGAAAGGGAAAAGTCCGAAGAAAAACAACAATGGTTTCCCGACGTGAGGCAAGTTCAAGGAGCACCAACCGGCAGACGAGCTGTAAACAGCGCGGCGGTCAGAAGAGAACTAGAGGGATGTTTGTGCCCCACCCCGCGCAGGCAGGGCGTGAAAATCCCGATGTGAGCTTTGCACAACACCAATCGGATCAGCACAGGTGCACTGGATCCCAGGGATTTGATGCACAGAGACCATGACGAAGATCTGTGACTGACCCAAGGCCACTCAGCTAGCTTCATGTGGAGGAGTGGGGAATCAAACCTGGTTCTCCAGATTAGAGTCCGCTGCTCTTAAGCACTGCACCACAGCTGGCTCTCAGACGTGTGAGGGGATTAGGGTTCCCAGATCCTTCCTGACCATGACTGAAGGGGATAGGGTGACAGCTCCAGGATTGGGAAACTCCTGGAGTTTTGGGGGATTGAGCTTGGGAAGGACAAGGACCTCAGTGGGGTACAATGCCATAGAGTCCACCCTCCAAAGCATCCATTTTCTCCAGGGGAACTGCTCTCTGTAGTCCAGAGATCAGTTGTATTTCTGGGAGAGCCTCAGGTCCCATTTGGAGGCAAGCATCCCTAGAGGGGATTCTACATTTGTTCCTCCCTACCCCTTTGAATGCTAATTGTACATTTTTGCACTTTTTGCATTTTAGTACGTTTAAAACAGCATATGCCAATGCTAACACTTCATTGGAAAAATTCTTCATATATTTTTTTTAAAACACACCCTGAGCTGTAAGAAAGTAGATCATTAATTCAGTACTACTCATTCTTGTCCAGAGCTTCATTGTAAGCAGGTCACAGGGACCAGAAAGGCAACACTGCTATAAAAGCTTACACGGCATGTTTGAAGATTAGGTGAAACCATATACATTTAAGAACCTTGTGTAAAATCACTCTCTCCCAACATTCACCACCACTGACAACTGATACATTGTAGGGTAAGACACAGAGTCTTCATTTTTCATAGGTTCAGTGGTTTATTACCTAGGTTAGTCAAAACAGTCTTACAAATTATTGTGTTTGTAAATCACGGAATTCAGTTTTAGAGAAAGGAAATCAAAAGATTTGATCTGAAAAGGAGCTCCGGATGCTTACTACTGGCAAGAAATAAGCAAAACAGACAGACAGCAACAATCAGTTTCTCACCTGGCAGTACAGAAACAGCTTTAACAGTTCTCAGGACCTTGAAAACGCGAAGAGCTGAAATGCTGCCAAGTTTAGTATTACACAAGGCTGTGTATCTGAAAATGACAAAGAAAAGATTCAGCACAGAACTAGAATGCTAAAATATATTAAAATACTAATTACAGGTAGTATTCTATTTGTTTACATAAGCTCCTGCCTGCTCTGGAAAATTCCTGTTCCCCAGAGAGTCTGGAGCTTAACTGAAATTATTTTGGCACATGGATTTATTTCAGATAGACTGATTATCTAAAATTTATTTGGTTTGATTCATGGGGATATAAAAATGGTTAGGGTATTTCCAAACAGTAAAAAACTTCTGATATAAATCAAAGATGTTTTACACATGCTACACAAGACTCCCTGAATTCTAGACAAGTCTCAAGCAACCCACATTTTTACATCTTTCATCCAAAAGGCATGCCATGAAGGGAGAAATCCTGGTCCACTCAGAAGTAAATCCCATATTACTCAGTGGGGTTTACTCCCAGGAAAGTGTCCTTGGGATTACACTTGAAGTTTCTGTCCTAGTAGCTGCTAGTACTCTACAATAAGACAAGGTCTCTTATGGAACGTAAGAGACTACTTATTTAAATGCTCAACAGTTCAGAAGCTCCCTGCATTCTAGCCTACCCTTCTAACTCAAAGGTGACTCTAACTGGCAAAGAAGAAACACTGAAACATACGTCATGATTAAAACAAAAAGATCCAGGCAGTTCCATGGGTCTCGAAGATAGGTGAATTCATCCCAAACAAATCCTCTTGCCACCACTTTTATTGCAAATTCGACAGCATAAGTGACTGCAAAAAGAATCCTTTAAAAAAAAGTGTCAAGAAGAGTAAAATCATTAGGAGAGAGTAAATAACAACCTGCTTTCTTTTCTAATGAAAGCCAAGGAAAACCAAGGAGTCTTATGGGGTGGGTTGGGGGAGAGGTATCTATCATATTATTACTTAGCTAACGCTGAGTCAGACTAGGTGATGCCTGTGTGATTAGTGATCCAGGAAGCCAAATGCCACTTACATATTGTGCTTAACAAGTTCCCTTAGTTTTGCAAACGAGAACAGAAAGCACCGACAAAACAGTTGTTCTAGTGGAAGACCCCGTGAGAAAGTGAGCCATCGTGTTCTGCAAGTACCCTCCCTGCTTTCAGTAGTTAAACAGGTGGGTATCAGAGAAAGTGTTTGCAGGGGCACTCAAATTTTCAAGTTGCTTTTTCTTTTTAACTAAGGTTAGTTCTGCACAGACCTTTTACTTTGACACATACACCCCGGCCCATCACAGCAGATTTAAAATTGGCTTCTGCACAAGACTGTCTCAGTTCCTCCAACCTTTTAGGTTTTTCCTGGCTCACTGTGGTTTTTCTCAAACCTGCTTTTATATGATATTTCCTGGAAGACTATACCCAAAGTGGGTTTGGGAAAATGTAGAAGGGAAAGTTCAGGTTTCAGCATCTCACTGTCAAATGCAGAGGCATTAGTAGAAACTGTAATCAAAGATAGAATTGTAAGGCACACAGAGGGACAAAGCCAGCTGAGGGGAAATCAGCATGGCTTCTGCAAAGGGAAGTCCTGCCTCACCAACCTTTTACAGTTCTTTGAGAAAGTGAACAAACATATAGACACAACAGTGACCCAGTAGACATTATATACCTAGACTTTCAAAAGGCTTTAGACAAGGTAGCTCACCAAAGACTCCTGAGTAAACTTAGCAGTTTTTATGGGATAAGAGGACAGGTTCTCTTATGTATTAAAACTTGATTAAATGACAACAAGCAAAGAGTAGGAAAAAATGGACAGTTCTCACAATGGAAGGAAGTAAGCAATGGGGTCCCACAAGGATCAGTATTGGGGCCAGTACTATTTATTCATAAATGATCAGGAACTAGGGGTGAGTAGTGTAGTGGCCAAGTTTGCAGGTGACACAAAATTATTCAAGATGGTGAAAACCAAGGCTGACTGTGAAGAGCTCCTAGTAGATCTCCACAAACTCGGTGAGTGGGTGACAATGTGGCAAATGAAGTTCAGTGTTGGTAAGTGTAAGGTGATGCACACTGGGACAAAAAAAATCCCAACTTCAAGTACAGGCTGATGGGATCTGAACTTGTTGAGACTGAGAGGGGAAAAGATCTTGGGGTCGTAGTGGATAGCTCAATGAAAGTGCCAACCCAGTGTGCTGCAGCAGAGACAAAGGCAAACTCTATGTTAGGGATTATTAGGAAAGGGATTGAGAATAAAATGGCGAATATCGTAATGCCCCTGTATAGACCTATTGTGCGGCCTCATTTGGAATACTGTGTACAGTTCTGGTCACCGTATCTCAAAAAAGACATGGCAGAGCTGGAAAAAGTATAGAGGACCAAGATAATTAGGGGGTTGGAGTACTTTCCCTATGGGAAAAGGCTGAAGAGTCTGGGACTTTTCAGTTCAGAAAAGAGGTGACTGGGGGGGGGGGGGAAACACAATGTTTAAAAAATTAGACCAACTTCAAGTACAGGCTGATGGGATCTGAACTTGTTGAGACTGAGAGGGGAAAAGATCTTGGGGTCGTAGTGGATAGCTCAATGAAAGTGCCAACCCAGTGTGCTGCAGCAGAGACAAAGGCAAACTCTATGTTAGGGATTATTAGGAAAGGGATTGAGAATAAAATGGCGAATATCGTAATGCCCCTGTATAGACCTATTGTGCGGCCTCATTTGGAATACTGTGTACAGTTCTGGTCACCGTATCTCAAAAAAGACATGGCAGAGCTGGAAAAAGTATAGAGGACCAAGATAATTAGGGGGTTGGAGTACTTTCCCTATGGGAAAAGGCTGAAGAGTCTGGGACTTTTCAGTTCAGAAAAGAGGTGACTGGGGGGGGGGGGACACACGATGTTTATAAAATTATGCACGGGGTAGAGAGAGTTGACAAAGAGAATTTTTTCTCCCTCTCCCAAAATACTAGAACTCAAGAGCATCCAATGAAGCTAATGGGCAGTAGATCCAGGAAAGACAAAAGGAAATACTTCTTTAACATAAGGAGTGATTAAAATGTAGAATTCGCTGCAAGAGGATGTAGTGATGGCCACAAGGATAAACTGCTTTAAAAGGGGATTAGACAGATTAATCGAGGATAGGTCTATCAGTGGCTACTAGCCATGGTGACTGAGGGGAACCTCCAGATTCAGAGGCACTAAAACTCTGAATTCCAGAGCCAGAAGGCAACATCAGGGGAAGGTCTCAGCCTCTATGCCCTGTTGCTGGCCTTCCAGAGGAACAGGTTGTCCCCCATGTGAGACAGGATGCTGGACTAGATGGACCACTGATATGATCCAGCAGGGCTCATGTTCTTATTTCCCTTCTTGCCCACCATTTCCTGCTTCCTCCCTGCGACTATTGGGCTTTTCACCATCTTTTGTCAGTACTTGGGATCCCAGCATGGTGTTTTAACACTACAGCAATATCCTGACTACAGATATCTTTTTTAAATGGCAAAAGATCTCCCTGGTAGGACAGGGAGGGGAAAGCACAAAGTCTCCATGCAAAAGCAGTGTTGCCACCACAAATGCCTCCACATTTGCAGAGGAAATCAGAGCAGATCAGGAAATTGTCCCATGCAGAAGCAATCAAAGTTGCCATGTCATTTAATGTATGCTGGCATTGTGAGATGTTTTCTTCTTTTTTAATTGACCATTTATTTTTATTTGGTGGCTTTTTTATTGTGGTTTTACTGTTTCCCCTCCCATTTGTACATTTTTGAAAGATGGGGTTAAAATTATTGGAGTAAGTTAAAATATGAAAATAAGTAATCCAGTTTACAATGTCTGTTATCTTCCCCTTCTTAACAACTGTCTGCCTCTAGCAACAGAAGCCAGTGTGCTACCTAAACTTCACTATGCAATAGATTAGCCTCATGGGACTGCACCCACAAGCTTTGCATGCATTCTGGGACCAATTCCTGGCATCTCCAGTTTAAAAAAAGGATCTCAAACACTTTTCTTTACTTGGGACCCTGGAATTCCACTGCCAGTCAAGGTGGATCATAATGAGCTATCTGGACCCACAGTCTATTGGTGTAAGGCAAAGTCATATGTTCATTTCAGCCTATTTATCACACATTATTCTACTTCTGGTTATTCAGTCTTGGTGCCCAGTACACATCCCACCCCCCAACTTGGCACATTTACTCACTGCACAAGGAGATAGAGCAAGCATCATGTACATGCTAAAGTGGCCCCACCCCAATGTGATCACCAAGTGGTCTGCACACACACGGGGCAAATAGATGAAGGAAGTGCCTGCATGCACACCCTCAAGCTCTGCTTATGATCAGCAACGTTTCAAAGGCACTGTCGCTGATCAGGGGGAAAGAGCATATACACAGGCACTTCCTCCATGCATTTGCCTCATACAAACAACAGTGATTGCATGGAAGTGGGGGTGGGGCCAGTGCAATCGTGCCTGCAATACCTCTCCACACGGTAAGTGAACACATAGGGCAGTGGTGGCAAACCTATGGCACGGGTGCCAGAGGTGGCACTCAGAGCCCTCTCTGTGGGCATGCGTGCCATCGCCCCAGCCAGGCCCAGACCATCATTCAAGTGTCAAATTCTCTGCCAAATAATTTTAAGTAAATGAAAGCATTTGAGATTGCTTTCCTTACTTTGTTTGGATAATCTTAAGTTAATGTATGAGTTGTTTTTTCTAAAGTAAAACCTCAGTATTCAGGTTAAATTGCTGTGTTGGCACTTTGCGATAAATAAGTGGGTTTTGGGTCGCAGTATCGGCACTTGGTCTCTAAAAGGTTCACCATCACTGACATAGGGAGTTGTCTATACCAGGCCATAGTGGTGTCTAATTTAGCCCATTACATATGTATGGCCATCCAGTCGCAACTGACTGGAGCAGAGGGGGTTTGCCATTACCTTTCTCTGCAGAATCTTCCTTGGTGGTCTCCCATCCAAGACTTATGGTGACTCCAAAAAGTGGCTTTCAAGGCAAGTGAGAAGCAGAGGTGGTTGGTCATTGCTTTCCTCTGCAGAGTCTTCCTTGATGGTCTCCCATCCAAGACTTATGGTGACCCCAGCAAGGGGCTTTCAAGGCAAGTGAGAGGCAGAGGTGGCTTGCCCTTGCCTTCCTTGGCAGAGTCTGCCTTGGCAGTCTCCCATCCAAGTGCTGACTCTATTTAGCTACCGAGATCTAATGAGTTCGGGCTATACCGTGCTGCCTTCCCTTACTGTACCAGTTCAGCCCATTACACAGCTGAATGAACACTGTTACACCCTTCTAAGCCCATTGACTTCAATGAACTTTAAACAATGTAATTCTGTTTAGGATTGCACTGTTAGATCAGTAAATTGCAGATGGAGGAGAGTATATAGAAAATGCAGTGATACTTACTCAAAAGCGTCACAGTTTGATGTTTCAGTACCATTACTGGCACATGAGATTGATTTAATATCTGGTACAGTCATAAGTGCTGAATTGACAAGAACAACGCATGTTATGAACCCGATGAACCATGTGAATAATTAGTTAAGGAAATAGCATCCTATTGAGAAAGAAAGAAAAGTACTAACACATTCAACATTTATCAATATATGCATTAAACTGTGAATAGCCAATAATTAACATTATTATTGCCCCTTAGCAGTAGTAACAATGAGCCATGTGTATAACATCGGTTTGGCTTTAGTTTTAGTAAGCACCAAGACTGGCACAAGCTAGCTTCCAGGCTGGGTTGCCAGGTCTTACCTGGATCCTGGTGGGGGGCTCCAGCCCAACTTCTGGAGTCTTCTGGTGCATGCCATGATGACATCACCCAGAAGTGATGTCATCGCACCAGGCACGTCATGCAGGGGGTGCTCTAACATTTGGGTTAAAACTCTATGGTCACCATAGAGATTTTACCCAAATGCTAGAGCGTCTCCCGCATGACGTGCCTGGCATGATGATGTTACCTCTGAGTAACATCATTGCGCCGGGCAGATTGGGTGGGGCGGGGCTGCCCCTAACAGCCAGCTGGCCAGTGGCGGATTGGGGGACTGGAAAGCAGGGGAACACCCGCCCCCATCAGGGGGTTGGCAACCCTACTACCAGGAGTACTCTTCTCTTCAAGCATCCGGGTGGCCCTGAATAACAACATCCAAGCCTAGAATCTAGACTAGTGCCTCTAGTCTGTGAAAGTTTATTCTGGAATAAAATCTTGTTAGTCTTTAAAGGTGCTACTAGAGTGCTATTAATTTTAGAAAAGCAATTACTGTCTCTGTAAGACATGTCCCAGTATTGGCTAGTTAGTGCCTAACCTGATACCCACACAAAGTTTTTTAATCAGTTACAGACATTTATTAAGGACAGGGTAAGAATGTGATAAAGTTTCACAACCAAACAAAAATCAAACTTCTATCGTACAACTGTATTTCCTAGGAACTAAATGGATAACCCCCCATGACATCATCAGCTTCTCTTTTACCACTACCCTTACCCTTGTTGGGATCTTTAAGTAAAAAGGGCCATTGGTAATTACCGTGAAGGGTCCTTCTCCTCTGAGATAAGGAGGACATCTTGATGGGTGTTTCCCACCCTATCCTTAGGGAGGCAGGAACCAAAACTTCACTTCCTGTCCTCTTGGTGGGACACGCCCTCAATTCAGTTTGGTAACTCCCAGCAGCAGTAATGCATCGAACAACATCTTAATAGCTGAGCCAACTTCGGCTGAACGGCAAAAAACTGAAACTATTAATAGACAAGGAGTGAGACAGGGACAGGAAGGACCAAACAGATAAAGAAGATATAGAACTGGCAGAAAAAGATGACGATGACACGGGAGGGCCAAGATGTCCTCCTTATCTCAGAGGAGAAGGACCCTTCACGGTAATTACCAATGGCCCTTTCTCCCTCTGAGAGGAGGACATCTTGATGGGACCTCCTATAGCAGTGTCCTCAGTATTTGGGTGGGTCATCGTCTGCATCTGTCAAAACATGTCGAAGGACTCTGTGCCCAAAGGCACAGCAGAGTCTAAGCGATTGCTCTTATAGTGTCCAATGAATGTGTATACAGAGGACCACGTGGCAGCCTTGCAAATTTCTCCCACTGTGGCCCGGCTGGACAAAGCCACGTTCGTTGCTACACTTTGGATCAAAAGAACCGTTATGTCTGGTGGAGGAACCAGCTTCTGTGCCCTATAGGCCTCAGCAATGCACTACTTGAGAGTAGAGCTGGCAGTGGACTTGGACATCTTACACCCCTTAATGGGGGTAAAATGGGAATAAACAGCGATTCTGACTTCCTAAAGCTGAGTTATGTCTGGTGGAGGAACCAGCTTCTGTGCCCTATAGGCCTCAGCAATGCACTACTTGAGAGTAGAGCTGGCAGTGGACTTGGACATCTTACACCCCTTAATGGGGGTAAAATGGGAATAAACAGCGATTCTGACTTCCTAAAGCT
>NW_015167079.1:120787-120915 GCF_001447785.1 Gekko japonicus
ACGTAGGCAGAGCCGTAGAAAGGACCGCTACTTGTCATCTGAGCGTAGAAGCCTTCAGACCCGAGTCATGACCATCTTGTAGGAAGGCTAGAACATTCCTGATGTGAGGGTCAATGTTCTTCCTTCCA
>NW_015167079.1:123969-159855 GCF_001447785.1 Gekko japonicus
CGGCACTAGGCATATATTGGCTTATGGTAGCAGCGACAGCCGCCCCGCAGCCCTCCCCTGTTTCCTCAGGAGGTTACTCACGAGTAGACCCATAGGTCATGCCGCATTGTCAGAAGGCATCGCCGGAAGGCCCTGGTTGTTGGGAATGTCCAGGACACCAGCACTAGGCATATATTGGCTTATGGTAGCAGCGACAGCCGCCCCGCAGCCCTCCCCTGTTTCCTCAGGGGGTCTCCGCTTTGCTGCCTGATCCAAGATGGCGCCCACAGCGTGCTCTGCGGGCGGATAAAGCACTAGGCATATATTGGCTTATGGTAGCAGCGACAGCCGCCCCGCAGCCCTCCCCTGTTTCCTCAGGGGGTCTCCGCTTTGCTGCCTGATCCAAGATGGCGCCCACAGCGTGCTCTGCGGGCGGATAATGGGACCGCTTTTTGGTGCGCTCTCCTTGTGTTGCGGTGAGACCCGCAGTACCGGCGGAGGTAGAGGCCGCAGCTTTAAGTTTGCCCATTTGAGTTGTGCTGGCGGCAGAGCGTTTTCCCTCTCTTTTTCTGAGAGGAATCAGTTTAAGTCTCCCTGGTCTGACATGCTCCAGGACGGAGCGTCAGGGGGGAGTTCAGTCAAGGAAAGAAAAAAGGTAGAAGAGAACAAGCGGGGGAGGAGGCGCAGAGAAGGAGGAACATCTACAGAGTTAGGGCCAAAAGCAGAAAGCCAGTAGAAACAGAAAGTAGTAAAAAAAAAAGGCACGAGTGCCAACTTTGTGCTGCTCTCCCTACTGAGGCAGGAACAAAACTGAATTGAGGGCGTGTCCCACCAAGAGGACAGGAAGTGAAGTTTTGGTTCCTGCCTCCCTAAGGATAGGGTGGGAAACACCCATCAAGATGTCCTCCTCTCAGAGGGAGAAATGTAATTACACACTATTCATGTGTAATTACAGGATTTTCCCTGTAGGAAGCTAACCATGCAAGCTATCCTCTCAGCCCATATCATAGGGATCTAGTACATAATGACAGATGGTCAATTGGGGGGGGGGGGATCTGCACCGCAACATTTTGACTCAGCCCGTTCCTGTTTGCATCCTGTCCCATTTCTTGTCAATCCCAAACAATAAACTGTACTCTTTCTCCTTATTAACTGCTGAAATTCTATGTTAGGATTGAAATTTATACCATAGAATCATAGGCCTCACCTGAAGACCTAGGGGAGTCTTGTCCATGAATCCAAACCCATGAAGATCATATCAGTGTAACTGAAATTAAAACGTGCCAGAATCAAAGTGCAAAAAGAAATAAGGTGCACTGTGCCAAAGGCAGCTGTTTGAAATGAATCAAATATATAAACCATACCAAATATGGCAGAAAGAAGGGAAAATCTCCCAATGACTACCTAATCTGGCAGAAAATTTATTTCCATTTCTAAACAGTGTACTCAGGACTGAACATAAACAAGAATCATCGTCACCGAATCTAGTCCCCAAGGATGTGTTTACTAGTATACATTTCTTCAGCTAACATCCTCTCTCTTATCTGGTATTCCTTGATGACTCAGTCACTTTTAGTAGGAAATTGGTCCAATAACCAGGGCTCTAGTCGGGGGGGAGCTCTCAGGTACGGAGCTCCGGAAGAGAACCTCTAGGGGGCGGGGCGGTCACGTGGTGAAGCCCCGCCCCCTTCTTTACCCCGCCCTCTGCTTCGATCCTCATTCCGTTTGGGAATGAGGATGAAGCAGGAGGGTAAGTAGCCGGGCCTTCTGACACACTTCCGGTGATGTCAGGGGGTGTGGCCTTCTGTCACTTCCGGTGATGTCAGGGGGCGTGGCATATGCAAATAAGTTATGCTAATGAGTTATGCTAATGAGCTCCGGCAGCTCTTTTTCTACAACAAGACCCCTGCCAATAACTATATATTATAAATACCAGTTTTGATGAATTCAGTATAAGACAGAGTGAGGGGAACCCACTAAAAGGATATGTGTGTGTTGAAATTTTAATGGCTAGCCTTCTTAATGGATTGAAAGGGCTAAATAAAAACAAGGCTCTGTTGGCAGTAAATCGAAAGATTCTCCTTCTGGATGTTAGAACCATAAATGTCTGTAAAATACATATTAAAAGGTTTTAAATATAACATACTGTATAGAAAGAGAAAGTACGAATACACATACTTTCACTACTGACTAAAGATATAGCTTCAAAATAAATCAAATGTTAAAAAATACAGTGCAGTGCAAACTTTTGCAAGCATTATTGCATTGATCATCCATGTATTTTATACCATTGCATTGGAAAGCACGTGTCCTGACATCCATTAAGTATATGAATAAACTAACACAGAGAAAATAAATTCACAAATTGAGGGGACACTGATATAGTCTGGACTTGCAGGTACCAATGATCATAGAACGGTTGGTTTCAAAGGTAACAGGTTCAAGTTAAAACCCACAAACTTTGAGGATGTAACCACATTGATGAATGATCGGTTAGGCCTGTTGTGAAGTATATAGTGTAGAGCCTGAAAAAACAGGTTGCTTACCAGTAACTGGTGATCTTCGAGTGGTCATCTGTGCATTCACACCACCCGCCCTCCTTCCCCGCTGCTGTCAGCTTCTACATTTTTCTTAGGGGTTGATTCGTGGCAGTTTGACGGAACTGGTGGGATGTCCGCGCCCACCCCTCTGGGCATGCGTGGTGGGGTTCCTGCGCATGCCTGAGGTTTGGGCGTGAAAATCCATTAAGAGCTTGCTACAATACCAATCGATCCAGCGCAGGCGCACTGTATCCCATGGGTGTGAATGCACAGATGACCACTCGAAGATCATCAGTTACAGGTAAGCAACCTGTTTATCTCCTTCCCTCTAATGTCAGCTACCACACTTGGCTCTGTTTATAAGGCATCCTATGCCCTTGCCTCCTGTTGAGACCTCTCTGTCAGGCGTTTACTGCTTAGCCGAAGATAAAATCTGACGTCCCATGTTGTCACCGGTGGTTTTGCGGACGTCTAGGGTGTAGTGCCTGATGAAGGTGTTAGGCGTGGCCCAAGTTGTGGCTTTGCAAATGTCTTGCAACTGGACTCCCTTGAGAAATGCAGTGGATGTCGCGACAGCTCTTGTGGAATGAGTCCGAAGAGGGCCTGGCAACGGCTGTTTCGCAAGGAGGTAGCAAAGTTGTATTAGATCCACTTAGATAAATGCTGGGCTGTAATTGGAGTGCCCAGACAAGGGGTAGCGTATGAGACAAAAAGCTTTGACATTTGTCTGGTGGAGCGCGTCCTATCTAGATAAAAGAGAAGGGCCCGCTTCACATCCAAATTATGCATCAGCCTGTCTTCCTATGATTTCGGATCAGGAAAGAAATCAGGGAGGTAAACTTCAGACTGTAAATGGAATTCGGATACCACCTTGGGTAGGAAGGAAATGTCTGGCACCAGACGGACCCCATCCGGGAGGAAGGATAGATAAGGTGAGTCGTGTCTGAAAGCCAGGAGTTCGCCTACTCACCTGGCCAAGGTGATGGCAACTAGGAATGCCATCTTCCATGCCAAGAGTTTAAGTTGACAACTTACGAGTGGTTCGAAGGGTCGTCTTGTCAACTGTTGTAAGACCAAGGGAAGGTCCCATAAAGCGATTGGAGCTTTGACTGGAGGGTATAAACGTAGTAAACCTTTTAAAAACGCTTGGTAACCGGATGCGAGAACAGAGTGCATCCATCTATGTGAACATGAAACGCCGGTAACGCGGCTAAATACACCTTCAATGAGGAGTGGGTAAGTCCCGAGTCAGCTAGGGATAGGATAAAGGTAAAAACCTTATCGAGGCCAGCAGTTGTGGCCGTAAAAGCGTCTGTGTCCAGAAAGGAACAGAAGCGTTTCCACTTGTAATCATAGGATTTACGGGTGGACGCTTTCCGAGAATTCATGAGGACCTCAATCACACGAGACGAGAAGCCCTGGCCTGTATTCGCCATGCAGTCATCTTTAGCTGCAGAATGTTGTGGTGGAGAATAGGCCAATGAGACAGCTGGAGCAAGTCTGGCGACGATGGGAATTGGTAATACATTCCGGCCAACAGTTCTAGGATTGTGGAGAACCACGGCTGTCTCGGCCACCAAGGCGCTATCAGGATGACGTTTGCGTTGTCCTCGAGAATCTTTCTGACTACTCTGAGGAGTAGTGGCAGGGGGGGAACATGTAGAGGAGTGAGGTGGACCATGGGTAAAGGAGGCCGTCCCCGAGAAATAACGGGTCGCTGCCTCCCCGACTGCAGAAATGCTGGCATTTTGTGTTGTCTCTGGTTGCAAAAACGTCCACTTGGGGACCTCCCCACATGTGGAAGAGAGGAGACAGGTATGCGGGGTTTAATCCCCATTCGTGTAGGCTGAGTCCCGAGCGGCTGAGTTGGTCCGCTTCCGTGTTCAGATGACCCGGAATGTGAACTGCGATGAGGAATATATTGTGGTCGATACAGAAGTCCCACAGGGCGATGGCCAGATTGCAGAGTCGTACCGACACTGTGCCTCCCTGCCTGTTGACATATGACAGAGCAGTTGTGTTGTCTGTCAGGATTGTGACACATTTTCCCGTGAGTAATGGACGGAAACTGGTAACAGCGTGTCGTATGGCCATCAGCTCTAGATAGTTGATGTGACGAAGACTGGTACGCTCGTCCCACATGTCTCCTATGGAGAGTCCCATGGAATGAGCTCCCCATCCTTTCAAGGAAGCGTCAGTCGTGACCGTTATCTCTGGAGATTGGATGGCAGGGTCCACCATCGCAAGGATTCCAGGACGCTTGGAGGAGGAGACAGCACAACCTTGTGTGGGTCCCTCGTTAAGTTGTAATTGCGGAGGAACCACAGTTGCAGCAGGTGCATTCTGAGCTTCGCAAAGACCAGGACCGCCGTTGTCGATGTCATAAGACCAAGCAACCGCTGGACTTGGAAGGCTGTTGCTGACAGTTGCGTAAAATATGGAAATATGCGTCTTGGAGGTCAAGGTTGGCCATCCAGACGCGTTCTTGGAGCAACGGTAGAATTTGTTGTAGAGACACCATGCGGAAGGGGTGGTAGGTTACAAACCTCAGTTCTCTGAGGTCTAGAATGGGTCGAAGACCTCCATCTCTTTTCAGGACTGTGAAGTACCGGGAGTAGAATCCCGTCCCCTGGAGTTGAGATGGAACAGGCTCGATAGCTCCCTTTTGCAGAAGGAGGGACACCTCTTTGAGGAGAGGTGGGGAGGGTGATGTGAGGACGACTGTAGGTGTATAGGGGGTCTGATCGAATTGGATCCTGTAGCCCCGGGTTAAGATGGAGAGAACCCACTCGTCCGAAGTGATGTGACGCCAGGAACGGATGAAGGGAAATAAACGGGTTTGTGCTGACTCGGGAACAGGGAAGTCAAAAGCTCTGTTTGGATGACTTGGCCTGCTTGGTGTGGGACTTTTGCTGGGTAGGGCCAGTCTTCGTTCTTTGGAAGGAAGACTTCTGGCTACCGGAGTATGATCTAGGTCTCCATCTCGTATCTGGAGATTGACGCGATGTTGTGCCCCTTTGCCAAGGACAAGACCATGTTTGCATTTTGTTTGGGTGTCGGGATGTGGAGGAGATCCCTAGAGACCGAGAGGCCTTAATGCTCTTGTCTAGGTTCCACAACGAGGAATCCGTAGTTGCGTGAAAGAGGCCCAGACCATCAAAGGGCATATCTTCGACTAATGAACGAGTGTCGAAAGGGAGAGAAGTACTTCTCAGCCATGAATGTCGTCTAAGTGTCACCGCCGAAGCCATGGTCTTCGAGGAGGCTTCCAAGACATGCTTGGTCGTGGTTAGTTGTTGTTTGGCGACCACCACGCCTTCTTTTTGAAGCAGTTTGGCGGCATACAATTTGTCTTCAGGCAAATGTACCAGGAGATTGGACATCTGCTCCCACAGGGTATACTGGTACCGATTCATACATGTGAGGTAGTTTGATGCCTTCACAGCCAACGCTCCCGTTGAATAACAACGGCAGCCAAAAGTGTCTAACTTTTTACCTTCCCTGTCAGCAGGCGTTGAATGCGACTTTTTCGACTTTGACGATGAGGTGACAACTAATGAGTTAGGTTGTGGGTGGGAAAGTAGAAATTCTGCCTCAGGTTGCTGTATACGATACATATGGTCTAAGTAGAGACGGGGGTGGACGACGGTTTTTGCCAAGGAGTTTTTGCGGCTTGTAGTAAGATGGATGACATAGGGAGTTCGACGACTGATGACGTGTCCAGTTGGACAATATCATATAAGGAATCTGTAGATTGTGGATCCTTATGGACAATTGACAATCCCAACGCATGGGCCATTCTTTTCATGAGGTCGGTGTACGTAGATAAGTTATCCGACGAGGATATTGGAATATTTTGGAAAACTTCGGTATTGGGAGACGAGTTGTCTGGCGACGTTGGGGCCTCGGAAGGTTCGGTATCGGAATCAGACTCAGAGGGCTCGGAAGAATCAGGTTCATCTGCCGGGGCAGGTAAAGGAGGTTGATGAGGGGCTAGTGCAGGCGGCTGGACTGGTGCAGCCGGTGTGTGCTCCAGATGTTTTCTAGGAGTAGGTAGGGGTTGGACGGTAGATGTTCCCGATGGTGGAACATTGTCTGGTTGGGGAGGACGAGAGACCGTAGCGGATGGTCTAGATCCTCTTGGAGAACGAGACCTGTGAGAAGATCGACAGGAGTACCTGTCCCAGTCAGTGTAACCCGCAGGGTTGAGCCAAGGCATAGGTGGATGGTAAGGACCATACAGGTAACGGAGTTGCCTCTCATCCCACGACATCGGAGGTGGCATATACGACCTCGGGAAACGACTCCTCGACCTCAGACATCGCGGGGAGAAATTTGAAGGAAGAGCAGATGTGCCTCTTCTACAAACAAAGGCGTCGATATCGACAGACTCAGGCAGTAAACAGGGAGGACGACGCTCCACACTGGATCTCAAGCGTCGATGCCATCAGCCGTCGGGCGGCTCTGAGACGATCGAAGCCGACGAGCTCATTGGACCAGGGGAAAACTCCGCACCCAATTGGTGACTTACGAGATCCGTGTGGTCGACATCGGACAAGGCCATCCCCACCTGGTGGTCTGGGGAATCAAGCACGTTGCCTGTGACACAACCTGATTCTCCGGTATCGAATCAGTCGGTATCGAATCAGTCGGTATCGAAGTAGGCAGTGGTGGCGGAGGTGGTAGGGCGGGAGCTTGTCGATATAGAACCCGAATCCTTTCTAACCTGCTTCGACGATTTGACAACCGTCTGTGACGCCACCACGGTCTTCGACCTCTTAGCCTTCTTAGCAGGAGTAGATGCTGTGGAAGGAACGTTCGGTACCTTGGATTTCGATTTCGAGCGGTCGGTATCGGAAATGGATTTAGTCTTCGATGCCGACTTTTTCAGCACCGATGTGTCAGTGATGGAAGACAGAGTCATTGACGATGAAACCGGCGGGTCAGCCATCGGTTGGAGGGCTGTTTCCAGAAGGAAAACTTTTAAACGAGCTGCTGTATTCTTCCTGGTCTGATTGGAAAATTGAGCACAATGTTCGCAGGAGTCTGGATTGTGGGATTCCCCCAGGCAGAAAATACAGTACTTATGACCGTCCAGAGGAGCCTATTTACTCCCGCAGCCTCTGCAATGATTAAAAAATCCCCACTTTTTCTTCTTTCCAGTCGTTTTCTCCAAAGACTGAGAAACGGTGAAAAGGCTTACTGGGAAGAAGGTTGGGGGGGGGGGGCAATGGCCCGAAGGCCTGAGGTAAATTTACCTCAGACGACAAAAATCAAAAATTCTTTTTTAAAAAAACGACGAGAGGAAAGGAAACTGAACTGAAACTGAGAGGAAAAAACAAGAGCCAATCGCTAAAAAGCGACTAAAACAGCGATCCGACCAGACCGATCGAAAAAAGGGTCTGCTCAGCGCGGCGGTAAGGAAAGAACTGGCGGGATGTCCGCGCCCGTCCCTCTGGGCATGCGCAGTGGAGCTCCTGCGCATGCCCGGAGGGGCTAGGCGCGAAAATCCATTAAAAGAGCTTGCCACAGCACCGGCAGATCCAGTGCAGGCGCACTAGATCCCATTGGTGTGAAGCACAGAGACCACGAAGAAGATCCTATGAAAATTAGTTTCAGCCTCATGGAATTATTTTATGTCAAAATAATCTTGTAATTTGGTTTGTGTTTTTTTAAAGTGATTAACCTCATGAGTTTTGTAATAGGGGTCCAGATCCTCCAGTGGTTCTCCAGTGAGCCATGGAGGGGGTTTTCCATACAAAGCAGGCAACTTTTTGCAAACTTTTAGATCAAGCTGTGGTCGAATAATTTCTTCTTCAATCTTTTCACCACTTCTCTCCTTTTCTTTCTTCTCAGCAAGTCTCTTTCTAATACCATCTAAGCTTTCAGGGGTGAAACGGAGGAAATTACTCGCTGTCGAAAATGAAAAGTTCGGCATCTTTCCCACTATATCTGCAAATAAGAACAGAACAAAAAAATCTGATTAACGCGAGGGGAAAAGCTGATAGTGAAAAACTGCATAATTCAGACGTGCCCAGGGAGTTTGCCCATAGTGTGGCATCAGCAAAGCGCATATTTGGCTAAGACTATTTAATGGCTCCTGGAGGATACTAGAGCTATGGACATTGCCTAGGACCTTGCATAAGAACTGAAGCTGGCTGAATTGGGCCACTTGAATGAGAAACACCAGGACTTAAAATAGATTTCTGATCTGAGATTGCTGCTGTTCATTGCAGGGAAAATCAACACTGGCCCCGGTCACATGGGAGGATTTGCCCCGCAAGAGGGACGGATCGGGGGTGCATCAAGTGGGCACGATCACACCGCAACATCTGGGAAGCATCATGCACCCATCCCTGATCCGGCCCTTCGGCCCAAAAACGCACATTTAAAAGGTAGTAGCAACAGAGCACTACCTTCTGGATGATGCAAGGCCACTCCAGGCGTCTGGTCGGGGAAGCGCTGGTAGCCCGTCACAGCCAGTACCGTTCCCCGTCCCACGCATGCGCACAACCGCGCTACTGCTGGTTTGCTGCACAACATGTGATCGGCTGCCAGAGCAGGGAGCACGGAGCCGCGGGCACACATTGGATTGTGCTCCCGCGGTTCTTTTTGCTCCAGCTCTAATTTGCCTCCCTTCGGCAGCGTGTGACCGGACCACTGCTGGGCAATCTGTCTTTCTGGAATCTTGTCTGCCATAACTGAACTACTCACCACTAACATACAGCATGAAATAAACAGTATGCTAATGTTTGATTTCTACAATCAGCACCAATAGTTAACAGTCAGTATGGGAATGGGTGGATTTCCCTCATTGTTCCTTATGATTTTTTTTTCCACAGTAAATTTTTATGCTTCTTACCTTCAAGTGTCACTATAAAAGAATTTCTAAAATGAATTCCAGAACTGGATCATGTACACTTTGCCACAGCTTTTGGTTTGGTTTGGTTCATTTCATTTTTTTCCTCTCTAGGTTACACCAATCTGCAAATGCACATTAAAAAAGGGCAGAAAAAAATCTCTATGTGATCTTATATTATGACTGAGGCAAGATTCTTTTGGTGTGGTGTTTTACTGCTGGGCTCAGTAATGTAATTTTTATAATATGTTTATATATTTATTATTTCCATTTATAGTCCACCTTTCTCACTAGGACCCGAGGCAGCTTACAGCTACGATAAAAACTTTTCAGTCATTCAGTAAGCCGATGGCAAGATATGACAAATTTGAATGTACAGCAAAAATTCCTAGCAAGACAAAAAATGCAGTTCGACTGGGATTGTAGAATGGGGGGGGGGGGGGACCGGGGGGTGATATATCTGTTTAAAGCAACAGAACAATCAGTGTAAGCAAGATTTTATCCCAGATAAAAGTCACCTCCTGAGCTGAACCATTAAGCCACTCCTTTGCTCCTTCTACAGGAAAGACCCATTGAACAGTTCTGTTTTGCACATTTTGCAGAATGATAGAGGCTTGCCAGTTTTCCTAATAGCCTCAGGGCAGCAGACTATTCCACAATGCAGGAGTCACCACAGAGAATCTGCCTGAACAGGTAATTGCCAATTTTACCTGTTTGCAGGGTGGCACCTTTAGAAGACCCTGCCTAGATAAGCAGAGCTGTTATAGCCAGATGACACTTCACTCAAGCATCAGTGCGAGAATCTTCTACTTTGTTTTGTAAATATTGGTTTTACACTGTGTGGATGCTCACAATTAAGCTCAAACTGCCCTGAGAGGTAGTCTGGTTAAAGAGAAAGAGCTAGTTATCTTCTCACCCCTTTCTCAATTCCTTCTAGATTCCAAACTGGAGAAACCATAAAATCAACAGTAGGGCAATTAATACAACCTAAGAGGGGAAAGGGAGAGACAGGACTCCAGCCTGGTCACGTAGGCAGTGACCTCTGAATGGTCTTAAGCTCACCTTTTCCCACTGTGGAGTATTTTCACATAGAGGTTAATGGGATGAAGGGTTTTCTTTCACAGGGAGGGGTAGTGATTAAGAAATTGTATGATCAAATATTTAATTGTATCATATTGTTGCCTCATTAAAAACCTGGATTTCTGATTAATCAAGCTAACCTTCAATAAGATGTAATTTGAGTGCTGAGCAAAGATAAGCCATATATTTGTTTATATTGTTTGAATATAAAAGCAATACAGAATTTGTCGAAATATGGAATTTTGAATCTGCCTGCGAACTACATGTTCCTGGAAAATTGTATGTAACTAATTGGAAAGTTAAAGTGTTGATTAGGCCACACCCATGGATAAACACCTGGAGTTATCATCATTAATTAATCTTTTTTCGGTAGGTTTTTATAGGGAAGAAAAATGCTTGGTGACAGAAAGTTATGTATGTTATGGATATTTTGTTTCATAACAGAATTGACTATGAGTCCTGTACACATGGTATATCTAAAGAAAATTATCTAGTTTCCCTATAACGTATAACAATTTTCCTTTATTATACACAGCCTCTGAAAGTTATTTTTATTCAATTTTAAGTGATACATCTGACTGTAGAATATCTGCTGTGTATTTTTGACTCGATATACTGAAATTGTATGCCCCATCATGGTTTATCTCTTCTGGGTTCAGTCTTTTTTACCTTACAGATGCTGACATCCCAGCTTTGGGCTTACATTTTTCTTTTTTTCAGCTAGTATTGTTACAGATCTGAAAGGCTTGCAAATTATGGTATTTCCTATTTATAACTAAAAAGAAAGGATTCTGAAAAACGTTATATGTGATTTGTATGAATCTAACTTAACTATGTTAACAGCTGACATGACTGACTAGATTTCTGTCATAATATGAATATAGAGGCACAAGTGCAGAGATAATGTTTACATGTATAAAGTTAGGTTGCGCCTGCAGACAACTTGAGGATACAAGCTTGAGAGATGTGGGCGTGTACTGAGAAGCTCTGTCAGTCTCATCTGTGTGAGGCAGCCTGAAGTCTGATTGGCTGGATACAAGCTTGAGAGATGTGGGCGTGTACTGAGAAGCTCTGTCAGTCTCATCTGTGTGAGGCAGCCTGAAGTCTGATTGGCTGTCGCGACTGTCTTGGTCATACACAGAGATTCTGAGAGTGACAGTTATTCAGTTACTCTCTGTCAGTTGGTGTGTCTGTGAGCTTAACTGTTATTAGCTCTATGTTGATCTGTTATTATATACAAAGTTATTGTTTAATCATTCACCAGTTAATATTTATATAAACACCATTTGACTTAACCGTATTTGGTGTGGTTATTTTGAGTCTTCCACGAGAAACCATAACAACAACTATTTTCAACAATTTCCTGAAAAGGAGCCCTGTCTTAAGTGTGGCTAGAGGTGATCCTATTTTAACAAAAGCCTTAAATAAGTTTATGAACGCTAAGAGGTATACTGAATATGTGTATATTTGAGTATCAGTTTTCTCTTACTGTTTGATGGTTTGTTATCAATATGACTGAAAAGATCTGTTAAAATATTCTGTGGAATACCTTTTCTTTTAATGTTCATTATACAGACTACTAAATTCTATAAGGGCATCTCCAATATATTTTAAATTATATGTTCTGATTTATAAATCTTTCTTTCCGAATAGCTGTTAGAACTCTTACAGAGCAAATGATTAACCCTTGTTATTTCAGTATCTTGAATTACAAGTCTGCTTGAATTACAAGTCTGAGTTTGTCTGCTGATAATTTTCAATTTTATCTTTGAATCCTTATTAACCTTTTATAGATTTTACACTTTTACAGGTCAGTATTATTCCTCAACATGAAATTAATCAAACTCTGGAGCACGATGGAAGACAGGAGGGCCTGGCGTGATGTGGTCGATGGGGTCGTGAAGAGTCGGACTCGACTGTGCAACTGAACAACAACAACATTATTCCTCAGCCTCAGTTTGTCTGCAAAGGAGAGGATGTTACAGATACAGGCTGCCTTAGCCTTGCTAGGTATCAAATTATTTTCTGATTGACCTCCGACAAGCAGACTCCCTTTGGCCTTCAGTTTGATTCAGCCCGGTGAACTATGCCTGCATTTTTGAGGAACAGATATCTGTGTAGGGTTGCCAACTCTAGATTGGGAAATATCTGGATATTTTGGGGGTGGATCCTGAGGAGGGCGGGGTTTGGGGAGGGGAGGGACTTCAACGGAGTATGATGCCATAGAGTCCACCTTCCAAAGCAGCCATTTTCTCCAGGTGAACTGATCTCCATCACCTGGAGATCAATTGTAATCCCAGCTCTCCAGCTACCACCTGAAAGGTTGTCAATCCTCCATCTGTGTAATGCACAGGGTCAGGATGCCCCTTTGTGAGAACTGACCTTGCAGCTCAAAATTGTTCTGCTAGTATGGAAGCCATAACAAATTGCGCTCTTGCTTTTTTGTAGGGTGACAGAGAGCCTGAAATGATGCCAAAGAGACTGTTGCCATGCTGCCGTCTTATACAGAATCTATAAAGGTTATGAACTATAACTGTAAAGCTGGACCATAAAACTAGTGTGCCAAGGTGATGGACTGTACAGGAACCATGAGACAGTGCCAATCTACTGGAATGTAGGCATGTGCCCAGCCAAGGGAAACCTTGTTCTGAACCAACATGCTTGACCAGGAGTGGACCCATGGAATACCCAATGCATCTCGCTCCTGCATCTCTGCAAACTCTGCAGCCATGTGCCAGGAAGCAAGTCAGCCTTCCTGACCCTGCAAACACACAGGACCAGCAGTTCATGGAAGAGAAGCCCTGCTGTGCAAAGGGAACCAGGACATTCCTTCACAGACACCATGGAAAGCTCTCGTCTCCATCACGCAGGCACCTTCCCCCCCACCTCTGCATATTAACATCACCAGGTGAAGCATGTCCTCGGCTTCACCTAAACCAAAGAATTCACTTCATGATTCGATTGACAAGCAGTCACACCCTCCAAGATAATGCATCTGGTTAAAACATCTGTTTAAACATTTGGTTGATAAATGAACTACCAACAATGCTGCCAGACTTCTAATGTTTTATCTCCTTTTGTCTACCTTTCTCTCTGAAAGGTGCCACTATCTAGTCAAACCATCATTTCAATTTTCCAATGCTTAATCTTTTTCTGACCCATTAACGGTTTTAATTTCCCTCCATATTTCCTGGGAACTACGTGACCAAGAAAGCATCAGCCTGATGTTGCATCCAGGGTATAAAAGGAGAGAATCATCCCATTGCTCTCTCTCTCGCTTCTTACCTTCCTAACCCCACCCTATTTTGCTGGTTCCATTCTTAGCACTGTTTGAAGCCTTCCACGTGTGTTGCTGGCCAACTCATTATTCCCATCCCATAGTTTTATTTCTTTTTAGCTGCAGAGTTGACTCTCCTCATCGGACAGGTAATGCATTGCCCCATCAACAATACCTTCTGCTAATGCAACAGTCTCTGTACCTTTCTATCTGAAATCCTAGATCTGTATTGATTGTGTGTATGCTTGATTTTTATATTGTATGTGTGAGAATCTTAAGTAAAGAAATCACTGATTTGAACATCTAGCCTCAGCATCTATTTCTGGGATATGGACAAATTGGATTCCCATATACACAAGTTATTGGTCCCATAATTAATGCCTATTGCCATTTAATATTCATATTCCGCATACCTAATTAATGAATTAAGACAAATTGGCTAACAAGACTTCTTCACCTTTTATTCATGTTTGTTCAATAAGCTGCTATCTAATCTTTCTATAGCTCCATGCATATTTTCCAAACCTGCTCTGATACTGGAATTGAGGCAGGCTAGAAATACCTGGCATACCATAAAATGGTGAGTCAGATAGGACAGCAGTTAGCAAGGGTGACTGGCCATTATGGGCACCAGGACAATTCCTGGTCATCTGATGGCCTTCCCTCCACCTGGTCTAGGCCAGCCCAGTGGTGAAGGGCTGTGCCCAATCTACTTGAACCCAACATGGAATGAGGAAGTCAGCACCCAGTCCACACAAACTCTGTGTGGCCTGGGGGAGATGGCATCCAGCCCTCTTGAGCTCCATGTGGCACAGAGGAGGCAACAACCCATCCACCTGAACCTTGAACAGAGAAAGGGAGGTGGCACATGGTTGGCCTGAGCTCCATGTGGCCCAAGGGGACGTGGTACCCAGGCATCTGAACTCCATGCAGCCCAGGAGGTGGCGCCTGACCAGCCCAAGCTCTGCACAAAGGGAGGAAGGCAGCATCTGGCCTGTCCAAGCTCCATGGAGCCCAGGGGAGGCAGCACCTGACCCGCCTGAATACTGCTTAGAGCAAGAGAGGCAGTGCCCAACCCGCCCAAGGTCCATGCAGTCCAGGGGAGACAATGCCTGCAAGTATGAGCTCTGAGCATCCTGGAAGCGGTGGTGCTCAGCTAGTTCAGTAGGCAGGTTGCCTCTTCTATCCCCTTCATTTGGGGCTGGGGGCTGCTGGGACTGGGAGTAGGGCCTTTTTCTCAGGGCAGTTTTCTGCTCCCAATCCACCCCTGGCTGTTCCCTTCATCCACATGTTTCTTTTGATGTTACAGTGAAACAATACCAGAATAGCCAGATATCAGTTTTTCAGTTTATTCTCAAAAATAGTCTATAAAGCACAAGAGCTTGTTAGGCTTTTGCAAACTATTCACCCTATATGAGGGCTGAGAATCATTCAAACACAGCTCAAGGTTTATACAATAAATAGTTAATGCGGTTAAATTTTAAAATACTTAAATTTTAAAATAAATGAAACTTAAGTTTTAAAATAGGCTTACATATTAAAGTACCATATAGAACTACTACAAAAAGTTAAAATAAGTATGTCAACTTCAGTCTGTCAAGATGTCTTCGAAATTTGGTCACAAAGTTTTAATGCTAATGAAATACATTTTCCTAATGTTTCTGTGGCCCTCTTGCCAAACCCCAGAAGATTTAACTCGTGATAATTGGCAAAGTGAACTGACAACGTTACCATAAGTGGAAGTAATACACTGATTCTTTTCTCCGCATCCATTTTACAGGAAAAAAGGAAATGTGCCATAGATTCTAAAACCTGAGCTCCGTAGGCCAGCTCACCATTGTCAGAAGCGAATCTGATAAGACAAGAGCCAGCCTAAACTTAATTTCTGAAGACCAGGCAACAGTTGAAATTTGCTTCATATCCACCTCCAGCCCCTGAGCTGATGAGGCTATACAACACATCTGGGTGTTCCAAAAAGAGCAGTTTGTGTGCTTTCAATTGAAGATTCAAAAGTCAGAATCCAACTTGGGTCTCCATATAAAAACCGAGGGCTGCAGTGGCTCAGAGGTTAAGGCACTGAGTTGCAGACTGGAAGCTCGGCAGTTCAAGACCCTACTGCCACATGATGGAGTGAGCGCCCGTCTCTGACCCCAGCTCCTGCCAACCTAGCAGGTCGAAAGCAAGAAATTGCAAGTAGATAGATCAGTCAATCCTAAAAGAAATCAACCCTGACTATTCCCTGGAAGGCCAGATACTGAAGCTGAAGCTCAAATACTTTGGCCACCAAATAAGAGGGGAGCCCTCACTGGAGAAGACCCTGATACTAGGAAAGACTGAAGGTCAAGAAGAAGGGGATGACAAAGGATGAGATGGTTAGACAGTGATATCGATGGAACTGACATGAAGTTGAGCAAACTCCGGACGGCGACAGAAGAGGGCCTGGCATGATGTGGTCCATGGGGTGGTGAAGAGTCAGACTCGATTGTGTGACTGAGCAACAACAACAGCAACAACAAAATTGGTACCGCTTCGGTGGGTGGGAACAGAGTTCTGTGCTCGGCGTTTAGTCATGCTGGCCACATGACCACAGAGAAGTCTTCAGATAGCGCTGGATCTTTGGCTTGGAAATGGAAATGAGCACCGCCCCCTAGAGTTGGATTCAACTGGTTTTGAGCAAGGGAAACCTTTACCTTTATAAAAATCGAGCCACAGCTTTTGCTCTGAATGCTTGTAAGGCCAAAGAAATATATTGCCTTTCAGCAGAAAAAGAACTCTTTGGATAGCCATAGCATTTATTCTAGTGCTGGCCAAAGCTCGCTTGCAGTACACACTCCAAGAGAGAAGTGAATAGAAGTGCAAGCCCAGATCTTTAAAACAGCGATCTTTTCAAGATAATGAGCTTCAATAAACCAAATCTGGCCTTATAAAAAACTGCTATCTTTTGGTAATTAACATGTGAATCTTGCAATATTCAGTAAATATTTCTAAAGTATGGCATATACTAACTGCAGAAAGTATACATAAAATAGCGTTGCCCACACATAAAAAACTGGGTGACCTACCAACTTAGGGGCATGAATGTCTGTAAAACGTCTGTACAAGGTCATATTTTTAAAAAAGGGTTATAGAGCTGGGATGCAAGGATGCAACCCTGACATACACCCCTGGTAACAGTAACTGAACTGGAAAAAAAGCCTTGGGAATTATGAAGTAAAATGCTACAAAGCTACTTCAGAAAATGATAAGTACTCAAAATAGGAAGCTGGACTACCCAGACACGTTGGCTTGGAAGCTTCTATCTGAACGTGCTCCCTCACTAGTGCATTACTTCGATTTCTGCTTCATTGCTAATCTCCTTCTCTTTCCATATCAACTCATAAGCAAACAGGGGGGAAATCAGAACAATTTACTACAGAATAAACTCATCAAAGGAAATTTTGAAACCTGAGACAGAATACATAAATGAAGTCAAAGTGACAATTAAGGATGAGAAAAATGGCGATTAATTTTTTAAAAAGAGAGCATCATGCAGCAAGACATGGTGATGACTTCACTGATACAAGGGGTTCAGCTTTAATCCACAAGCCTACAACTGAATATGAAATTCAGAACTGCAACTAAGTTAAGGTTGCCAACCTCCATGTGGGGCCTGGAGGTCTCCTGGAATTACAACTCAATTCGAGACTATAGAGATTAATTCCCTTGGTGGAAAGGGCAGCTTCAGAGGACAGAATCTACAGAATTGCTACCCACTGAGCCCCCTTCCTCCCCTTCCAAAAGTTTGCCCTCCCCAGGCTCTGCCCCCAAATACCCAAGAATATCACAAGAGTTGGCAACCTTAAATTAAGCAAGGGTACATACTGGCAGCAAGGCAGTAGTAATACAGTTGTTTTTCCAACCTAATAGCAATGTGTCTTCTAAAATTATTTCAAGGGTCAATTAAATTGGCACAATTTTGTCGAAATTCTAATATCCAAATACTGAGACCACAACATATAGCACCCTTCATGATGTATTCAGTAAACAGTTGTCATCTTTCCCATCAGCCTATGGATTTTCTTGGAAGACAGTGTAAAAAATAACTTCATATCAGCTTAGAATTGTGTGTAAAATATAACTCCACACTGCCTTATTTTTACAAAGCAGCACTCTTGAACTCATATAATAATTGCATATATTTCTTATGAGCCACATGCTGGCTTAAAACGAAATCAACCCACATTTGCCACACGGTTCCATATGGTTTTCCACACTTCCGACCAGATTTTTCTAGCATCCTGGAAAAACTTACCTGTTTCTCAATGAAAGCCTCCAGGATCACATAATCTCAGCAGAATGTAGGGGATTTTTCTCCCAAGCTGATCGTTTCGAAGAGAGGAAAAACAAATGAAATCATTTACTTTCATCAAAATTCCCCATTTTCCTTAGGAAGTCTTGTTTTCCTCACTACTGCTGCCTGTTGTAGAAAAAGTAGTGGTGTGGGTTGTGGAGAAGAGGGAGGAGTATGTTTCTAGCTTTAAAGTAATCAGAGAGATTCCTGGAGGTATTACAGGAAACAAAACAATGTGAGTAAATGGAGATGGTGATATTTCTACATTATCAACTTTTAAATAGGGTGGATTAGTTCATCGCTGTAAAGACACTGTGCAGCTAATAACACAAAAAGGTTTTTTTCTCAACAAAACCAAGGAACAGAACAATTAGACAATATTCTGCCTTGCAGACTTTTAAATATGCACTCAGAGAGCCAACACTATTATATAGTATTTCCTTTCAGTGCCAGTAAAACTAATTTGATGGGAATAGAATATTCATTTACTTCCTCTCTTTTTAGCACCTTTTTGGTGTATACAAGATTATTTTGAAAATTGCTATAATGTAATACAGTTTTAAAATATGGACAGGGAGTATCCCCTCTCTTGAGATCAGTTCTCCATGCACGTCAAGAGATCCCCACAGGAGTCTATAGACCTCTTCTCCTGTGGACTGGATGTAATGCACTTAGCCATTAGACAACAAGAGGTTATCCCACACCTCACATAGAAGTATCCACTAACCATTCTTTGGGGCCATAGTATGCAGTGCAGTACACATAAATATTGCTTTCGACTGGAAGGCTTGGAATCTTATATTATCCTTAAATGAAGGCTGAGATTCATGTAGAGTCTCGAGCAGCTCATACTTGACAAGAGAGTTTTCCATACTTTGAGCCCTGTGATTAAACAGTAAGAGCTGGCCATATTTAACATAAATAACAAGTGGTAAATTAGAACTATTTCAGTAAATAAATGTACTGTTCTATTATTTATAGGTATCAAAATATGTATGATATAGATCAATCCTTTACCATTATTGAGTAGTCTGTTATCTTTGGTAATAAAAATGAGAATGTAGTATAGTTTCTGTTTTGCTAAGTCCTTAAATAACTAGGTAACTTGATTAAACAATAGCCATTATTGCACAGAGCAACTGCTACCATTTAGTAGCCTTTTCTGCTCAGCAAAAACAAAGTTAGCAGCGTTTAATAGAGATCTATTTGTGAAAATTATGTTGTTCTGCCAAGCTTAGACACAAATAGGAGAGGGGAAACACAGTAGCAAACATCAAATCAGTGTCACGAAGGACATTTTTTTCTGCCAAAATAACATTAACAGTGCAATCTTATGCAAATTGACTCCAGTCTAACCCCACTGAATTGGGGGGAATTACACTGGATTGCACTGTAAACCACTTAGTAGCTCCCAGCAAAAAAATAGCACAATATTAATAAAATTACTTATATCCGTATATTCTTATTAAGAACAACATTGTACATGTCTTTACTGCTTTTAAAGAACAGAGAAATTGCAACAGAAACTAAGATTTTATCTGACCTGAAAAGTCCTCTTCTCTCCATTAAAGTATCTTCTTTTACATAACGTTGGGAATTTGTCCCTTTTTCCCACAAGAGGGAGATTACAGCTACATTTGTTGTTCTGATGGCTTTCCCTTAGCCTACAAAGTGATGGAGAAGAGGGAGCGGTATTGCATTTTATTATGACGATGATGATATTGGTAAATTTACCAATTTTTGGTACAGCATACTATTGTTCCAGTCAATTGTCCTATTAGTTTCTTCCAGTCATGATTTTGAAATGAGTTTCAATATGTCTTCTGTCATGGACATAGAGGAAATTCTTTGCCATCAATACTGAGATAACAGCTCATCTTGAAACACATCTGGAATAAAGAATGCTTCTTGTCCTCCAGGGGTTGTTTTCCTGAACAGTTTTTTGCTGCAAAGTTGGGACCAGGAAAGCTAGCTGAAGGTACTCTTCTTGCCTGATCTACATTTTAATTAGTAGTTATATTTCCTTCCTTTCAAAATAAAAATTAGGTTCCTGTTTCCTTCTATTATATAATAGAATGACATAGAAGTTGCTCATTAAAATCTTTTGAACAGCTTTTAAAAGCAGAACACATTAAAGCCATTGTTGCCCAAAGCACCATTATTCTAAATTATTTTATTTATTTATATCCAGCCTCTCTGTTCAAAAGAACACCCAGTTTTCTTGCTTGGCCTCCTGCTCTTGCCTCATCTCCTCCCATCATGGGCTTCCCGGGACATCATCCCATCCAGGAATTGACTTCTCCGCAGAGTACCAGGGAAGTCGCCCAGTAGGAGGCATGCTGCCAGCTGAATGCCAAAATTCAGAGCCTTATCATGCAGAGAAGACTCTTGAGGGTCTGCAAAGAGATCAAATAGGGCTGCCAGGTCCCCTGGGGCGCTGGTTTGGATTTGGCCGTTGGGGGGAAACCCCACCCCCAAAGTGGCCAGATCCAGCTGATGTGCCCAGTGTGATGTCGCCCAGAAGTGACGTCATCATGCTGGGGACATCGCTGGGCGAAGCTCTAGCAACCAGACTAAAAACTCTAAGGTACCATAGAGTTTTAAGGCTGGTTGCTAGAGTGTCGCCTGGCAACATCCCCAGCATGTGAATGTCCCAGAATCAGGCAACCTCTCCTCCGCTGCAGCCGGTAAGTCACTTGGCAACCCTAAGATCAAATCAGTCAACTCTAAAAGAAATCAACACTGACTGTTCCCTGGAAAGCTAGAGACTGAAGCTGAAGTTCAAATACTTTGGCCATCAAATAAGAAGAGAGCACTCACTGGAGAAGACCCCGATGCTGGGAAAGATTGAGGGTAACAGAAAGGGACAGCAAAGGATGAGATGGTTAGACAGTGTTAGCGATGCAATGAACATGAAATTAAGCAAACTCTGGAGGATGGTGGAAGATAGGAGGGCCTGGTGCGATGTAGTCTGTGGGGTCGTGAAGAGATGGACTTGACTGTGCAACTGAACAACAACATGATGCAGAGCCAGATCATGCAGGAGAGGATGAAGGCAGAGGAAGAGCTGGCCAATTTGAAGCACCAAATTAAGCAGCAATATTGGGTCACAGTTGCCCTTATAGTCGCCTTGGCAAGGGGGGAGTGCTTTTCGGCCAGTTGATGCGGAGATGATCTGCATTTAACAGTTTAAAAGAATAGTTTTCTTTCATGTTTTATGTGTTTAACTGTTTAAAACATATGTATACATTTTAAAAAAGAACATCCAGTTTTGTGCACACAGAGAGTAAACTCAACCAGCCTTTCTTCCAAATAAACATGAAAATGATTGGGTTCTGAAAGCTTGCCTATTCACATACTTTTAACAGATGTTCACTTATGACTTCCAGTCACCACTTAAGAACAGAAGTTTTCTGTAGCCGTCTACCAGAGCAAGGCTGGTGCTGCTTTAGGAGTCTGCTGAGTTGGGGATAGTGTGAATTAATTAGGAGTAAAATTGGGTAGTCAACAGAGGCCCCGGTCACATGAGCGAGATAATCCGGGGGGGAGTGAGGCTTTTTGCCCCGGAGCAAAATGAAGCACGGTATCACAATCCGACGTTCCCCTGAGGCTCTGTGCTCAGGCCGTCAGCTGCTGATCACACAGTGATGGTGAAGCGTGGCAACGAAGCAGTACCGCATTTGTGCGTGTGTGCGCGCATACCACGGAGGCTTACAAGGAAACATCCAGTGGGACATGGACGGGCACCGGATGCAACGAGATACCAGCGCTTCCGCGATCAGATGCCCGCCCGCACCCCGTGTTTTCCAGATAATACTACACTTTCCCAGCTACTTTTAAACTCCGCATCTTCGGCTGGACGCTACGGGTTGGAGACAGGGGCGTGACGATTGCCAGATGTTGCTGTATGATCGCGCCCTTTTAATCTGCCCGACAGTCATGCCTCTCATGCGGCAAATTCTCCGTGTGACCGGGACCAGAGAAGGGAATTAGGTTTAAGGGCACAAGGAGGAAAGAATGATGAGTAAAGTAGTCTGTGAAAGGTTGCCAGCTCCAAGTTATGAAATTTAAAATTTCAAGAGATTTAGGGATGGGGCATGAGATTTGATGAGGGACCTCAGTGGTGTATAATACCAGAGTCCACCCTCCAAAGCAGCCATTTTCTCTGAACTGATCCCTGTAGTTTGATGAAGGAAGTGTTGATTCTTCTTATACCTCCCAAAATCTTGTTGGTCTCTAAGGTGCTATTGGTCTTGAATCCAGAGACCAGTTGTAATTCTGAATCTCCAAGCCCCACCTGTAGGTTGGCAACTGTAGTGGAAGGGCATTTGTTTCTGGGTTTTATGAATGCATCTGAAATATTCCAAATGCAATGAAGGGGCACCCAGTCTTGCTGACCATGCAAGCAGTTTTGGAATTTTGAGAAGGGGTGGTGGGTAACAGCACAAAATGGCTGCCACACAAAATGTTCCAAGCCAAGCATCCTTCTATAACAGAAGCTGCTGCTTCCCAAAGGGGGCCCTTGCAGATGCAAATGTGGGTGCTTATATTTATTTATTATTTCGGCTTCTATCCTGCTCGAACCCCCCCCAGAGGTCTCTGAGCAGCTTACAGTATTCTTAACTAACCCTATCTATGGCCACATTTTTTAAATTGGGGTGGGGACTGCCCTACCGGCACCCTGTGGAAGGAGTTGTTGTACTTCCCACTCCTGGTTCGGCTGCTGGCTATTGCTGGCTCGGCGCTCTGTTCCGTTCTCCTTCTTGCGATCCTCGGTGTTGGCTGGTAGGTCCTGTCACGGCAGGACCAGGGGGCGTGACGCAAGCAAGCAAAAGTCCAGGAACAGTCCGAGGTCAAGCCGGGCAAATCAGGTAGCAAGGTTCAAGCAGGTTTAAATCACAGTCCAAAAGCAGGGTCAGACATACCAAAGTTTCAAGTCCATAAATCACAACAATACCAGAGGAGTCAGAGATGAACGCAGGGTCAACAAAGCCGAAGGTCAAAAGCCGAGGATCAAGCCGAGAAGAATTCCACAAGGTCTGGAGCAGAGATGCAAGGATTCAGGTCCTGAACAAACGACGTTTGCCAGCACAAATGACTGCTGGCAACAGACTTGCATATATACAGTGCTAGCTAATCAACTAATTAGCTAGCCAGGAGTGAGGACAGGATCCTGTCAGTAATCAGGGCTAAGAGATCTTCTGGCACGCATGCGTGCATTCTGCCTTCGCTCTCTCAGCTGTTGTCTTCTTACATTCCTGAGCCTGGTTACAGGTGGAGGCGAGTCTGATGATGAATTACTGGGCTGCAGCAGAGACTGATCCCTTGCAGGTGTTCCCTGGGAGGCTCTATCCTCCTCACCACTTAGATAGCTTTCAGCTACAGGATCCAGTCTTTGCCTTTCTGCTGCAGTACTGTCCTCAGGAGCCTGTTCAGGGTCCTCAGGAGCCTGTTCAGGGGCATCAGCAAAGGCAGGCATGACATCAGCAGGGGCAGGCATGACAGGTCCATTCGGCGCACGGTTCGTATTGGCGCGGCCTTGGCTCCGTCCATCGTGGCTCCGCCTGCGCCTGATGCTCCCCTGCGTCTCCTGGCTCCGCCTGGTCACAGCCGATGTTGTGCTCGATCCCCATTTTTTCGCCACTCGCCGCTACTGCCATCAAGGTTCTTCACTCGCTGCCGATGTTCCACCCCCTTAATGGGGAAAGGTGCTCCCTGCCATCTAAGGCAGGTACCCGATTTATCTACTCGCATCATGATGTAATTTATTGCTTTCGAACCGCTGGGTGGGCGGGAGCTAGGACTAGGGCCAGGAGCTCACTCTGGCTGCGGTGGATTCGAACAGCTGTAGCAGCTGTTCGTAGATGTTACCAGCAGGTGGGTCTAACCAGCTGCGCCACCGCTCCCTTATAAAGAACCTCCTGCAACAATGAGGTGAAGGAAAAGCCATGGCCGGCTCATTGCTTCAAGGAAGAGATACTGTTCCGTTTCTAAGGCAATAGAACAGTTTTGCTCATTAGGTGCCCTCAAGCAGAGATTTCCGAGCCCAGATGTATGAAACTGTTCACGGCCAAGGCAAGGGCTAATCATTGCTTGTAGCAAGTACTTGAGGTGTATGCTGAAGCAGCCGTAGCCAATCCTGTACCCATAGGAAACTTGTACAGAATAAAAGAAACATGCTTTTTTGCACACAGCTTTTTATCCTCCCCTTCACCTAGTGATACCTTTTGAGGTGGAAATCACAGGACATTATTAAATAAACATGCTTTTAGATTGTAAGTCTTCAGACAAGTCCTCTTATTCCAATTTTGTGACCCCCCTCCCCCCACCATGGAACATTCCCCCACTACATACAGCTAAATTGCACAATGTTTTAGGTTACCATGTTTGGCTTTGCTAAAAGGTAAGGCCAGGGCCGTAACTAAGTTATGGCTTTTGGGGGCTCTGCCCCCTTTCTTAAAGGCACTGTCCCACAAGAATTTCTCCTGTAAATACTTTTAAAAATAATTTAAAAACATTTTTAAAGCTGTGTGCTCCTTTAAGCAGAGTAGAGTGCTGTAGTTGACTAATTCCTGCACTGAGCAAAGGGGTTGGAGTAGGTGGCCTCTAGGATCCCTTCGAACTCTGTCAAAAAACTGGTCTCCTTTACAAGAGTTTTTCTGCCTGTTAGCTTTCTTATAGAAGTCCTCACTCCACCTGCTGGCTTGTTATCAGAATTGCTGCTCAGGCTGGCAGAAGTGATTAACTTGCAGCAGCTGGGAACTGTCCTCTAAAGTGGCTGACAGCTTGCAATGTAGAGCTCTATCCTGTAACAGCTTTCTATTGGCTAGATGGTTAAGAACACCTATGTAGAATAGACAGCTTGAGAAGACTCAGAATTCTGGCTTTTCTTTCTGTACTGAGAACTACAGTCCCACCAGCCCTATATGGCCAGGGGCCAGCATATCTATGAGACTGCCTCACCCCATATGAGCCCCGGAGGCTCCTGAGGTCCACAAAGCAACATCTGTTAGTGGTTCCCGGCCCCAGTGATGTACAGAAAATAATCCTGTCTGAGTGTGTGTGTTTCCCCAGCCCAATTTGAGAAAACACTCAGTACAATCCTGTAGAGAAAAATCAACAAAGGAGGAAGGTGCAGATCCAATAATGTTTTGGATCCCACAGCTCTCCCTAAGGTTACAATGGGAGACATAAAGTTTTATACCCCCTATGACAGTTAGAAATAAATCATAATTATTGGTTCCATCAAACTTTGTCATATATCTGTCACACCATTCTGATTGGGCCCAGGCCTGTAGGTTTGACTTTCTCAGGCAAAAATATATCTCCTTCAGTAGAACAATGGGCCTTCTTCTTCCAAGGCTATGAAGTGATGAAAAGTATCTAATGTAACAGGTATGGGTACATTGTGTAGTATGGTTTCCATCTAACGCAAGCTAACTGACAACATGCGCAGTTACAGCTGGCCATAACAAGCAAGGTCACAAGCTTCAGCATTTTACCTTCCCAGCATGCATCCAAACAACAGTCACAAATGAACCAAAGTTAATACCTGAAAACATTAATGATGTTAGAATCATAAATGGCACTTAACATATACACCATGGAAGTGCTAAGTGCACCTATTAAGTTAAACCTGTTAGTTGGTGGCAGAGTACAAAGTGTTTCATAAACTGTGCATATAACACCAGGGACATCCAACTAGCCTCAGCCAGGGCTTTTTCAGCCCTGGCCCCTGCCTGGTGGAATGAGCTCCTGTGTGAGATCAGGGCCCTCGTGGACTTATCGCAGTTCCGCAGGGCCTGCAAGACGGAGCTCTTCTGCTTGGACATTTAGTTGAGGCAGCGGACGTCCCCCTCTCCCCACTTCCAGCTTCTTTGGCCCTAACTTTTCCCAGCCAATTGTCCAGTGGCCTGATTCTGACAATTTTTATAGTTACACGGTATTTTACGATTTTATGTGTAAACTGTTATTTTAATACTGTTTTAATTATATATTCAACTGTTGTATACTGCCCTGAGCCCATTGGGGAGGGCAGTATATAAATCTAAATAAATTGACCCACAAGCCACAAAATCCTGGCTACAGGCCTGGGTAAGGCACAGCTTTAATTGTAGATTTTGCATTGGCCCATCAGCAGCTACCTGCAAACTCTACCTCAGCCACCACAGAACAATCTCTAAGGGCTGACCTGGAGGAGGGGTTACATTTCAGTCAGCAAATAATACAATTACATTGCTTCTGGGTTTGGGCCATTGAGTGATGTTCACTAGGATGTTTTTCCCATTAGCTGCTTTAAAACAAACAAATTTGTTGGTCGAGCCATACAGGATTTCCCAATACCCCAACAACCAAACTTTTCTGGCTACACCCCTGCCTGGGCCATCCCCATTAGGGCTACAGCTGCAAACACAAAAGCATGGCAGCACCCTGTCCTTCTTAAAAAAAAAAAAAAAATGAAGGAAACCCATAAAGGGGCACATCAAGAAATCTGTTTTTGAGAGAACCCCCAGGGTATCAGGCAAGGGGAACACAGAGCCTCTTTAAACAGCCTAACACCAGCAGCTCCTTTCACCCCACAGACACAAACGGCGGAAAAACCAGCGAAGGTGAGAGATTCTGAGGCGCGCATGCGCGAGCCCCTCATCTGTCGGTTGAACCAACGGCGCGCGCCATGTAGGTTCTAACCGTCGTAACCGTCACCTTTTCCTACCTCCCCCCCCCCCTTTCCTCCCCCCAGCTCTCGCGAGGTAACCGCCCCCCTTTCTCGCGTCATCGTCGCCGCCTCTCCCTCCTAGGCGCCCCGCCTCGCGCAGTTGCGACTACCATGGCAACCGAGCAAACCACGCCTCCGCTCGGTATCAAACCCCACCCACTTTCCCTACCCCAAGCGCGCTTGCCGGCTGGAGTTTGGGAAGGGGGGAGAAGGAGGCGGGGCCCGAGGCGGAACTTCCGGGCCGGCTGAAGCCCTTTCCTCGGACATGACGACAGAGTGTCAACATGCAAGATGGCGGCACATCACCGACAGAACACGGCGGGGCGGCGGAAAGTGCAGGTGAGGGGCGCGCGAGGGGGCCGGCGGGGGAGGACCGAGGAGAGGTAGAGGCCGGGAGGCGGCGGCGCCTGGGTGGACGCGGGCGGGGAGAGCGAGGCTGAGGGGGGAGAGGAGAAGGGAGGCGGGGGGCGCCGGGGGGGGAAGGAGGCGGGCTGGAGGGAGAGCAGGGCGGGGGTGGTCTCTCTGTCGGCGTGTTTCCAGGCAACGGGAGAATCCCCGAGTGAATCCCGCCTTCCCTTAAGAACCCCCCACCCGTCGATCCATGGGGGGGGGGGGCATGAACGAAAAGAACGTCAGACTTGTCGGGCTTGATCAGACCAGGCAGGCGCTCTAGTCCAGGAGCCTGTTTTACGCCACGGCCAACCGAATGCTTCTGCATGAGCGAGGCACGGAGGACAAGCCCCCTCCCCCAGTTTTTAAATGGATGGGGGCAGTGTTCTCTCCAAGCTGAGTCAGTGTGAGCCAGCTCACAGTTTTTTAGCCTCCGGCTCACACATTTTTGCCTTCGCTCAGGAAGGAGGGCTCCAGAACAATCTCATTTATGCAGTAGCCAAATCGCTCGCTCACAGCTTTAATGCCAGGAGCTCACAAAGTAGAATTTTTGCTCACAAGACTCCACAGCTTAGAGGGAGCGTTGGATGGCGGGTGGGGTGTCGTGGCTGCATCTCGGAAGTCCTTTTGAGACATACTTATGGATCTGGTAGCCTCTGCTGTGCAGGTGAGGCTTGTGCAAGTGGTAACGTTCTGGACAGCTGAAAGTTCACATTGGTGCTGGGTCTACCGTGCCTGTTTAGGAATCGGCACAGCTGTGTTCACATCCCCACCAGTCACATCTTTTTCTCTTACTTGGTCTGTCCTACTTCAGAGGTTTGCTGTGAAGATAAAAGACTCTGTGGGCTACATAGAGCTTCTTGGAGGAAGGATATGATAGATGGAAGGGGGTGGGTAACAGTTTTTGAATATTTCTCTTGAGACTCCTTATGGATAGTAGAATACAGAGAATACAACACATAGAAGAGTCATTTATGTTTAGTGCTGAACAATGTGGATCTCTTCTCTCCTTTTCCACTTTAAAGTAGTGTTTTCCAGAATTTTAGACCTCTATATCTCATTTTTGTGTAATATATACATAGGTTCCAGGAATCTAGCTGTGTTTTACATTTACCATGTGAGAGTTCTACCTGTCAGTTCTTCCACCAGCAGGTACAAAAAACTCTCCAGAGGATAGAAGCAGTGTTCCCTCTAAGCTGAGTTAGTGTGGACTAGCGCACAGATTTTTAGCCTCCAGCTCACACATTTTTGCCTTAGCTCAGGAAGGAGGGCTCCAGAGCAAACTAATTTATGCAGTAGCCAAATCGCTCGCTCACCACTTTAATGCCAGTAGCATACAAAGTAGAATGTTTGCTCACAAGACTCCACAGCTTAGAGGGAGCATTGGATAGAAGTCACATACAACAGTGAAAGAGGAGCCCCTGCTGTCTTTCTGTGTGTGTTTATCTTGTCTTGGCTCTCTACTAAGTGGTGGCTGCTTGGGGAAACCAGCTATTAAGCAGAGAAGTAAAGAGAGAAACAGATCAGCTGTAGTCTGTTCATTTAGCCAACCTAGTGAATTCTCTGCCAAACAACATCCATGCCCTGTGGGACTTATTACAATTCCGCAGGACTTGCAAGTCAGAGACGTTCTGGCAGGTGTTTGGTTGAGGACACTGACGGTTCCATTATGGCACTCCCACCCCCTGCCCTCCTGTGAGAAAGTGGAGCTCTTGGGGTTTTAGCACCATCTTTAGTTAAACTGTTGGTTTTTATTGGTTTTTAACTTTTGTTTTAACTGATGTTTTTGTGAGCATGTTGTACACCACCCTGAGCCCAGTTTCCAGAGGAGAGTGGTTGACATATCCAAATAAATAAGTATTAAAGAGATAAAATAGCTTTGGCAAAATATGTTGAAAACATGTATTTATTTATTTATTTGGATTTATATCCCACTTTCCCTGTGGGCGGTCTCAGGGCAGTAACAACAGTATAAAAGAGAACACAGTTAAAACCAGATTAAAACAACAGTATAAAATACTATACTCCTAAGTACCATGTCAGCTCTGATAGAACCACATCAACAGTAGTGGAAGATTTGCTTGATCAAGGTGGTGAAGGAGCACCCAGTATTTTAGAACCACTTAAGCTATTTTCTTATCATACAAGCTACTTTCTTATCATGCAAATAGGAGTGGCTTGAGAGCTAAGTGGGAAATGAGGGGGATCAGTAACTTCCCCCTGATCAGTTACTTGCCTGCCTCATTCCTCAAATCTACTATAGCCCCAGTCACACGGCAGAGTTGCCGCGGGAGAGGCATGGGAGTCCCGCGGATTTTGCGGGCGCGATCACACCCCAACATCTGGGAAGCGCAGTGCTCCCGTGGCTCCCCGCCGAAGGTGCGGAGTTAAAAACTAGTACCTACGAGGTACTAGTTTCCAGAAACTGCGGGGCAAGGGCGGGCATCTGACCGCGTTTCTGGTGGACTATCGTGGCATCTGGCGGCTGCCAATGTTCTGTCGCGACCAAGGGGATTTCCCCCCCCAAGTCTCCGCAGCATGCGGAAAAGCGCCCAACGGCACATGCGCACAAACAGGTAGTGGCGTTTGCCACAGGAGCAGCGCGGCTCGAGTGCCGGTTTGAACGCACTGTGCTGCTTCTTTGCCGCGCTGCGGACTAGCCATCTGATCTACACCTGACGCCTACCCACGGGACCTCGAAAGGACTTCTGATCGGGCTGCCGCGCGTTATTTTCCTCCGGGGCAATTAGCCACACCTCCCCCCCCCCGGCGCGCATTTTCCAGCCCGTGTGCCCGGGGCCATTGTCTTGGGAAGATCAGGGGAGGAGGGGTGATTTTGATCACACATATAGCAGTCAAAGAAAGAGTTAAGCAGCCACTGCTGCCACCAATTATCTGCTCTCCTTAGCCACTGCAGCTACTTTCCGTGATCAAGAGAAGGGGAGTAGCACAATAATGAGGAAGGTATGCATAGTTCTGCCATTAATTTATTCTCAGAGATACTCATACCTTGCAAGTTTTTAATAATCATGAGTGCCTTGCCACAGGTTATAGAATAAATGAGAACACAGCACAAGTTGTGCCCCCTGATTTATCATTGTGGCTGTTGAGATTGTCAGTCATACAACATGATGGGATATCTGTCATTAGCAAAATATTTGCATCTAGAGCTCTCCTATTTAATCCTTTTTGTCACGGAAGACTTCCAGTGGCTTTTTGTGCCTGCTCTCGTCCAGTCTTTTCCATAGGGGAAGACCTGTGGCTCAGTGGTAGAGCATCTGCTTTGTATGCATAAGGTCCCAGGTTCAGTCCCCTACATCACCAGTTAAAAGGACCAGGTATTAGGTGGTGTGGAATTTCTCTGCCTGAGATGTTAGGAAACCGCTGTCAGTTTGATTCAGTAGAAAGCAGCTTCATGTGTTCATATCTTACTTCCAGAAATACAATCTCATTTGCAGCTATTTCTTAGTCCTCTGTTGGACGTGAACATGAATACAATTCCTTGCCATGGTGCTCACATTACATAACCCTATACTGTATTAACTGCTTAATTTGATGACTGACTCTGTATCTTTTTAGTGTTCGCTGATCTGTTAAAAGGAAACAATGTCCATTGATATAAGATATCTGATCATTTCAGGGTTCAGATGTTCCTTTTAAAGTAGTCAGGTATGCATGGTGCTATACTTCTGTAGCTAACACACGGAACATTTGCAGATGCTTTATGTATTACAAAGTGTGAGTCAGGTTCAGCTGGGTAGCCATATCGGTCTGAAGCAGCAAAACAAAGTTTGAGTCCAGTGGCACCTTTAAAACAAAGCTATATTTTGGGTATAAGCTTTCATGTTACATGCACATTTCTTCAGAGTCAGTAAGGCAGTGGTTTGGTGTTGTGGGTTGTGAGTTCATCAGCTCTTTGTAAAAGTATTTCTTACCTGTATTTTTCAGGTGCAATCTTCTTTACTGGTTATTCAATACTAGTAGGATAGAAACTGCTGATAAATTGTGCCCAAGAAGCATTTTCTTGAACAGATAACCTAACTGGTTCTAGTCAGTGGTCAGGAGCAATGGATTTTTGGCTTTGTCCAGGGAGTGGGTGATGCCCGCCTTGGGTTTTCATGGAGTGCTGCTGAAAAATGGAAAGAGAGCATCAGTGCTGGTCCTCAAGTTAAAAAAAAACCAGTAGAATCTCCAGAAGGTGCCAAAAAGCTTTCACTTCTTTGCAGCAGCACTACAAATGAGGTGTTCTCTCAAAAGTGTAAAGCAGCCTCTTATTTGTTGGGCAACCAGTGGCCAATGATTTTGAAGAGTATGTGTAATCAAAATTTGTTGGGCATAAAATAATATGTGGTGCTTGTAAGAACATAAGAGAAGCCAATGTTGGATCAGGCCAGTGGCCCCTCCTGTCCAACACTTTGTGTCACACAGTGGCCAGAAATACCAGGTGCCATCAGGAGGTCCAGCAGTGGGGCCAGGACATTAGAAGCCCTCCCACTTTTGCCCCCCCCCAGCACCAAGAATACAGTGCATCACTTGCCCCAGAGCCCCTATCTATACCTTGTGGCTAATAGCCACTGATGGACCTCTGCTCCATATGCTCATCTAATTCCCTCTTGAAGCTATCCATGTTTGTAGCCGGCACCACCAATGTTCCCTCTAAGCTGTGGAGTCCTGTGAGCAAAAATTTTACTTTGTGAGCCACTGGCATTGAAGTTGTGAGCGAGCGATTTGGCTGCCACATAAATTAGTTTGCTCTGGAGCCCTCCCTCCTGAGCTAAGACACAAATGTGTAAGCTGGAGGCTAAAAACCTGTGGGCTAGCTCACACAAACTCAGCTTAGAGGGAACACTGGGCACCACTTCCTGTGGCAGTCAATTCCATGTGTTAATCACTCTTTGGGCGAACCAACTGCTCAGCAATTTCATTGAGTGCCCACAAGTTCTTGTACTGTGAGAAAGGTTGAAAAGGACTTCTTTCTCAACTTGCTCTATCCCATGCATAATCTTATAAACCTCAATCATGTACAAATGAATCACTTTCTTTTTTAGCACCTTTTTGACATTTGCCACTCTTGGAAGTCAATAGTTCTTGTGGATTTTTCAGAACTCTGTGTGTAGCATAGCACTTAGGATCCTGGCCAAAGATGTGAATGCATTACTTTTTGCAAGGATGTTGAACATGTTTAAAGTATAGCTGTTGGTGATGTCTTCTTTCTTTTTCCATAGAGAAGTCAATGGAAGCCATTCTTTCATTTTACTTTTGTCTGTGCCTGTGAAGGGAAAAAGAACAGGGAGTGTCTAGCTTGTCTAAATAAATATGAAGAGTTCTAGTCTACACTGCTTGTAATATTAGAGTGGTAGAAGTTGACAGCTTTGCTCTATCTTAGAGGAATGGTTTCTGATGAGCACTTATTTCACATAATAGATAGAATCTTTAGATCAACCATCTATACTCTTTTCAGATCCAGAACCTTTCTGTAGCCTATCCTCCAACAAAAGCCGCTCCTTTAAGAAAAATACTGCATGCAGCTTCGCCCCCATCTCTTATGCTACCCCTGTTAATCCATATTAACTTTCTTCACTGGTCTAAATGAAAACGACCCCACCTGAGCCGACAATTAAAACCCAGTGGTTTAGTGTAAAGCTCAAAAACTGGAGATCCCAGCGACAGACCTCTTTTCCCGTAATGCATGGCCATCACGTTGCTAATCCGGAGGCCAAAGAAGGGAGTGGTAGCTCCAGAAAGGGAACATTAGCTGGCCCACTCCATTCTGAAGTCCAGACTTTCTAGCAGCAGTAGTCACTGACTCAGACTTACGGCTAATGCAGGGATACATTTCAGGCATTCGGCTAATAGCATTTATATAGTGCTTTGCGTCTCTAAAACACTTCGTACACATTATCTTGTAGTCCTTACAGGCAGACCGGTATCATTATACCAATAATGTAGGTGGTTGAGAGGAAGCTGGGAGAGAGACCAGCCTGACACTTACATAATGATTTCGTAGCAAAGGAGAGATTTGAACCAGGGTCCTCCTGAATCATAGCTCCTTCTCTTAGCCAATGTGCCCTGCCCACTGTACTAATAATGCTTAAATGAGCATGGGACTTCAGGTCTCCTGGGTCTTCTCAGTAATAGCAAAATTGCAAATTGTGGTCATTAGGCAGCAATTTATTGCAATTCTCAGACATTTATGGTGGAGTAAATGGGACTAATGGCCTCTCTCCGAATTATGCAGTGCACTGGTGCACTCGGAATGTTATCTGTACAGTAAAAAATGACCAAACCCATCAGCAGATTTTACAGGATTTTGGAAATTATGTGAAACTTCATTATCTGCACCATCAATCTGCTCGACCTGCGGGTGCCCCAGCTTGCTGCTCTGCTTTCTGACCCCTTCCTTATCTCGTCTTCTTTGTTCTTGTTTGCTGCTCTTTCCTTTTATCACCTTCCACATACCTCCCCCCCCTTCTCTGATCCTTTCTTGAATTTCTTTTATCTATAACCCTTAGCCAGTGAGGTGTAGTGGTTAGAGTGCTGGACTAGAAACATGCTGGGTGACCTTGGGCCAGTCACACACTCTTAGCATAACCTACCTCGGGAACAAAGTTTGAGCCCAGTGGTACCTTTAAGACCAACAAAGTTTTTTTTTCGTTTTTTTTAAAAGACCGAAAAAGTTTTATTCCTGCACACAAAAACGTCTACCCGGAATTCAACGTTGTTGGTCTTAGAGGTGCCACCGGACTCCAGCTTTGTTCTGCTGCTTCAGACCGACATGGCCACCCACCAATGCTCCCTCTAAGCCGTGGAGTCTTGTGAGCAAGAATTCTGCTTTGTGAGCTACTGGCATTAAAGCTGTGAGTGAGCGATTTGGCTGCTGCATAAATGAGTTTGCTCTGGAGCCCTCCTTCCTGAGCTAAGACACAAATGTGTGAGCTAGCTAAGGCTAAAAAACTGAGCTAGCTCACACTGACTCAGCTTAGAGGGAACACTGCTACCCACCTGAATCTGCCTGAGAGGAGTTAGATTCAAGTCCAGTATAGAGATGTGAAGGCTCGGAAAACGATAAAATTCGGGGGGGAAACGGTTTCCCCCCGTTTTTTTTTCCTGAAGCCTTTTTGGTTTTTTCCCGAAAAATTGGAAAAATAAAAGAAAAGAAAAAAAATTGATTATGGAATGTTTTATTTTAACATGATGAATAAAATATTTTAAGACCAGGTGCTCAAATATTTTCCAAATCATTTCTAATATATATATATATGGTATCAGATTGATGTAATTTCTGTGCACTGAGGACAAGCAAATCCTAGGTTACAAACTGAACTCTTCAATGCAAGAACAAGATGCATTTCTTCCTTTAGGAGGTGCGATTGTCAGAAGAAAATAAAAAAGTTTCAGTTTTGTTTTTGCATGTGGGTGGGTATTCTGTAATAATTGTTTGGATACACTATATTTTTAATATGCTAGTTGTGATAATTTCATGCCAAATAAAAATGTCCATAGTCATATTTTATGTCCCTAAAGTAACAGAATGACTTTCAAACTAGAAAGGACAAAAGAAATGCTAATGTAGCATTTTTTTCAAATTTTCTGAAAATTTCCGTTTTTTTCTGAAAAAAACCCGGGCTTTTTCCCGAGCTTCAAAATTTCCAGAAATTTTACATCTCTACTCCAGTACACCTTAGAGACCAACAAGATTGTTGGACTGTAAACTCCCTTTGTCAGATACTAGTAGGAATGGAGATCCCCGAGCCCTGATTATCTCCCAGTCAGAAGGTGGGAGGGGTGTTGCAGAGGAGGGAGTCGGGATGCAAAGGTACCATGCAAATTGTGATCAGCTTGGTTGGAGCAGAGGAGGAATGCTTAGGGGCAGAAAATTAGCATATGTAGAGAGATAAGAATCCTGTGTTCCTATTCAGCCCTGGTTCAGTCCATTGTTCTGAATTTGTGAATTAACTCAACTTCGGGGTTGTTGTGAGGATAAAATGGAGAAGGGGAAAAAGCTGTAAGCAGTGTTCCCTCTAAGCTCCACAGTGTTGTAAGTAGAAAATTCTACCTTGTGAGCGAAAAAAGCTAGTAGTATTAAAGTTGTGACCAAGTATACATTTGACTAAATTATATCATGTAAAAATCTCAGAATGAATTCTTTTAAACTGTATTTAAACCGTATTTCAAGAAAAATTTAAACATCGTAAAAGAAAACAGAATCAAGTCAAATTTCGTTACACAAAAATGTTGTCCTTTACTGAGGTGGGTAGACTTGTTCTCCATAGGGCAGGTCTACCCACCCCAGTCCATTGTATTGGTAGACCTGGCCTCCAGAGAACAAGCTACCCACCCCAGTCCACCATCTTTGTAGACCTGAGCTTGGACCGTTGCTATGATTATATTGTAGCTAACCAGGAGGGTAAATAATGTTTCCAGCCATAGCTTTTAAGTTTTGAGGGGTGTGAAACATGCTGTAGCTGAATGATCCCTTTTTTAAATGATGTGGACCATGTATGTAACTAGTAGGGGTGGAAGAAACAAGCCATGTCAGTCCCCTAAAACTTTTAAATAGCATATTATTGAATTCAGGGGAGGGCAGATTTCATTTCTGGGAGCTACTTCATTTTTTTTCAAGAGCCTTGGGACCTACCAATGGCAAAATGGTGGCTAGCCCAAAAACTGCAGTGCTTCAGAGTAGGTCTGCAGCACTCGGGTCTGAAACTCTTT
>NW_015167079.1:159865-196494 GCF_001447785.1 Gekko japonicus
TCTTTCCCAAAGTAAAACCATCACCCCAAGAACTGCATGGGAAAAAATCTGTTGTTACCTGTGTTTCCCCTCCAAGAGGCAAACAGGTATAATCCAGGAGAAAAGTCAGTCGCATTCTGCTTCTCTGTCCGGAGCAAATATGCACATATGGAAGATGAGAGGTAGATGGGAAAGGGTCCTGGTGCTGTCCTAGGTTTGTGTTCCTCCTCCTCTGCACACAGGAGAAACAGGTGAGAGGTTGCCATGTCAGCTTTAAAGAGAAGGGTAAGAAAGTGATGACTCCAGAAATGGAGGCGAGCTACTTTTAATTGCTTGGAGAGTGACTTATCGTTCCTGAGTGACCGTCTGTCCCCCACTGTCTTGAAGCACCGTGTGACTGTTCATGCTGTCAGTAATCCCAAGAAATCCCAATTATCCCATTATCCTGCACCAGTACACTATTACTACTGGAAGAAGACCTCACTATGGACATCCCATTTTTGTTGTTCAAGACCATCCTTCGTTTTCTATGTGCTGTGCAGAAATTAGAGATAATACGTTGCAACAAAAGCAAGTGGTTAGTTGGTGACTTTCTTAGGGCTGGTTGATCAACCACCTATGATTTCACTATGGGCAAAATATTCCATGAATCCAAGAAGGCCACTGTGTAGGTAGCAGTTTAACTCTTAAAATCTCATTAAGGTGTCGTTTGTTAGCGAGGGCTGCATGTCCTGATGCCTGGCAGAAGTTGGGTCAGCATACCAAAGCAGTGATGTGGGTTTTCTGGGAGGAAATTTCCAATTAAAAGTTAAATACTTAAACGATACTAGAAAAATGTTAACTAACGTTAGCAGAAAAGGAAGACAAATAGAGTATGTGCAAGCACTGGGGTTTGTCCGGGCTTCACATCCCACATTTAGCCCATCAAACAGTTATTTGCAGCAAAACAAGCCTGGACAATTGTAGATAAGCAGGCTGTATTTAGATTCCTGGGACAGAAATTTTTCCATGGAAAAATAGAACATTGAATCACGTAACTGTACCGGAGCTTCTCTGCTTGGCTACCTGCTGTGGCTAGCGATATTGTCAGGCAGGTACGCAAGCAGTTGTTATTGGCAGAGGCCGTTCCCAATACAATTTTCAGCACAAATCTCACAATAATAAATAATTTGTTTTTTGTGATTAGCACCAGTTGGTAGTCGTATTACATCTAGTGTTCTGATAACATTAATTCTTCCAGAGGAGTTGGCTGAAGCCTGAGGAAAGGTCTTGTGAGGGATAATGAAATCATTGTCTAAGAGGGGCTAAAGAGAAGGTGCAGACTAGGCTATGGGTTGAAAAAGAGATATCTGGGGAAGGGCCATGGCTTAGGGGTAGAGCCTCTGCTTTGCATGCAGAAAGTCCCAGGTTCAATCCTCGGCTTTTCCAGTTAAAAGGACCAGGTAGGTAGGTGATATGAAAGACTTCCACCTGAGATCCTGGACAGCCGCTGCCAGTTTGAGTAGAAAGTACTGACCTTGATGGAGACTTCAGTGGCCTAATTCAGTATAATGAAGATTCATATGTATTCAAAAAGGGGTGTTGGATGACAAGAGTATAGTGAATGAGTGCAAAGAGGGGCTAATTAGAGAACTGGTATTTTAAAGAAGCCTGAGATCAGGAGGAGCTGACAAGGGAGAGGAGGGTCGTGGAAGCTGGTCAAGAGGCAAGGTAGCTAAAAGAAGGAGAATGTCATAGGCCGTAGCCTGAAGAGCAGGGAACTTGACCAATGATGGACGGTGAAGAAATGGAGATCACAAGGCAAAGGGGAAATTCAGGTTTAGGGCTGGGCAGGAAGGAAATGGGCAAGGAAGGTGTGGCTCGCTGGCCGAGCCCGTGTGCTATTCTGCCAAAGGGTCTAGGATTCCTGTGACCAGACTCATGCAAGATGTTTCACCAATAACAACAGTCTTCATTGGCATATTGTCACCTAACAACCTGGGGGGGGGGGGCAGAGTAAACAATGCTGTAGTAGGTGGTGGTAGAGGTGAATTTCATACATTCTATTTTTTTAAATTTATATTATTTTAATTTATATTTGACTTATATCCCGCCCTCCCCATAATGTAGGCTCAGGGCAGGTACTAATATATAGGTCTGCAATTAATGCAGATTTACAATTAAAACATAATGTAATAATCCATTAATCAATAAAATCACCAGCATTGAAACAACAACATGCCTTAAACTAACCAGCCAGTATTTTATCCGTGGCCTTCTAGTAGCATGCTTTATGCTTTGAAACATGGTTGCTTAGGCAAACATAGGCTTGAGATTTGCTTTTTCCTCCTTCTCTGTAATAATTATCGAAAGGATAGAAGCTTAACTACTTACTTCTAGGGGATCTGGAGTACCATTTGCAAAGTTGTGCTAATCCTGGGGACCCTTATACATGTGTACATCCTGTACCTTTATGAGAAGTAAGTCGAAGAACATGCTCTTACCCCAAGCATCTTTGCTTGATTTTGATATTGGTTTTGCAGGGACAAACAGTAACTTAGGAAACAAGATAATTGGGTGTCCCCTGCAATGTATTGTATGTGTATGTTCTTGCCTGTGTTCCCTACTATATTTCTTGTAAATGGAGAATTGGGTGGAGTTCGTAGTTTGCAACCACTCAATAGTAGCATGAGACCAAACAAAAGTTCTTAATTTAATACTGTCAACAGGGCAATCCCATGCAGGTTTACTGCAGACTAAGCCCAGTGGAGTAACGCTATATAGGATTACACCGTGAATCTGTTCATCTGCATGAATTGAGCCAAAGAGAAATCATTTAATCTTTAGATCAGCTTTTGTAAACAATCCCTTGACCTCCCCTTGCATAAAGGGTAGCGGTTCATGTGGTAGCACATGACACTTGTTCACTCAAAGCAATGTGCTGAGTGCACAGTTCAGTATCCACCAAAATGATCGCAGCTCTTGCTTCATTTTTGTCATTTCTGTAGATAATAGGGATTGTTATATGTATTTTTGAAATTGCTATCTGCATTTCATGGCACACCCCTTTTTGTAAAAATCAGACAATATTCTGTTTGAATATATTAGAAACAAAGGAAGTGAGAGTCCTCCCTTCCTCTGCTAGAAGTATTTTTGTGATTCTATGCCCAGGTTTTACTCTCTCATCTCCATTATTGTATTAATTGGACGTGATGCATATGTCTCTTAAAGGTGTTCATGACTTCTTTTTTAAAAAAACAAACACATAATAATGGAAGCATTGTTGAAAACGAGTGGCTGGAATGAAATGCTCTCATCAGTAGATTCTTAATGCTTTCTCTGGAAATGTGTCAACACATTTTAGGTCTCCTATGTAATTAGAGATGAAGTGGAGAAGTACAATCGGAACGGCGTAAATGCACTGCAGCTGGACCCCGCGTTAAACCGACTCTTCACAGCAGGCCGCGACTCCATCATCAGGATATGGAGTGTCAACCAGCACAAGGTGACGCAGACATAATGTTTGTTTCTAAACTATGTACTTGGGAGGCTGGCGACTGTCCAACCAGCCAGTGTAATCTCTGAAAGTTTTGAAGATCATGTTCTTACTGCATTTGAAGCCTCTGCAGAGGTTTCTGTCATGTGTATAGTTCAGTTTGGCTTCTTCCATGATTTTAAGCCTATGGAAATAAACAGACAGCTTAGAATAATTTGCACCCTGTAATTTACATAACTGGGCATGAAACTAAGCACAGCTTGTTCATATAGCTTTTCAGTAATTATAATGGTATAATAAGAGGTAGATTCTGGCTTCTTTATTAAATTTGCTGGGGAGATTAAGGGAATCATTTTGGTTGTTCAGGGTAATTGTACTGAAACCCAGCCAAGATTGTCAGAGGTCACAAATGATCTGAAGAGGTTTCTCAACAAACCAGATACAGTATCTCATAATACAATTTTTAATTTCAGCAAGACCCTTATATAGCATCTATGGAACATCATACAGACTGGGTGAATGATATTGTCCTCTGTTGTAATGGCAAGACTTGTAAGTACCTCTTTTTTCCTTTTTTGAGGGAGAGGGCTGTTATGAGACTATGTAGTATGTAGCGATTTTCTTAGGTTCTTGAAGCACTTTGCAGATCTTACACTAATGTCATAAAATACACCACCCATCTTTTTCTGGAGACACATAGACCGCTATTTCACATGAGTCCGGAGAGCAGTTTGCAAGATACTGTGGGTTGAATCCTACGACTCTTTTCCACTCAACTTGATCCAGTCACTCCTTACCATTAAGATTTTCTGTCTCAAGGGAGACTTTCTGCGTAAGAGGATCCAGTTCTTTAAAACTCCAGTGTAAAAGAGCAGGTAACAGCCAACTGACACTGTCAGACAAATCATGCGTGGGAAATTCACCCCATAAATGTTTTTCTCTGGCATTGGACACGATAAAGCAGTGGTCTGCTCCCAGAAATGGAGATAACAAAGCTGAAGTTCCACTTCGGAGAAGGCCCCATTCCCAGGCACTTCTGGATGTATTTTCCCTTGAGCGGACAGGGGATCTCCTGTCGTCAGCCGCACATGGATCACCATGACCCCACACCAGCTCAATAAGCCTGAATACTTTCATTCACTGTTCAGGGGCAAGCTGGTTTTAGCTTTCCCAGTGTGGGGACCAAAACTGATGAATCTGTGTGGGATAGAGAACAAGCAAAGGCGGACCAGGCAGTGTAGGTTCGGGGTTCGAGAACGACACAAGACACGGATCTGCAGAATCTGTCTGACCCGGACTGGCTCAGCAGTGTTTTATTAGCTTCCCCCTTTTCCCCTCCCCCCTGCTACGTATATCCAAAGCTACAAGCATACAGTGAACTAAACTAACAGGAATGTGCTCTGCAGACAGCGCACCTCCTTATCTCCATCCCGCCGTAACCAAGTTTCTTCTCGCGGTGATCTCAGCAGATGTTTACTGGTACTTTGCTCACTGCTTCCCTTATCTCCCCGTGCAGACATTGACCTCCGGGCATGCCTTCAGAGGGTGCCGTCCCCACAAGGCAGCGGTTAGAAAAGCTTAGGTGGGACAGCAGTCTCATTCCTCTTGTTCTTATACCTTTTTTGCACGCTTTCCAGGGTAATACTTACCAGTAACCAATCATTTCCAATTGAACAGCATTCATAAAGACTTCTAAGTTTCTAAAGAAACATTAACCATGTCTTCTGACTACAGAAAAATAACCTATCGCAACCTTTTCCCTTATAGTAATATCTGCTTCCTCCGATACTACTGTTAAAGTATGGAATGCACACAAGGGATTTTGCATGTCCACACTAAGGACGCATAAGGTAATGACAAATCATATAAAATGCTATTCTAAGTAAAAACTGCAGTTAAAAACATAGAGCTGGAAGGGACCCCAAAGGCCATCTAATCCAACCCTTGCACAACGCAGGAAACTCAAAGTTACCTTCCCAGTCCCTCAGTGACCTCTTGCTGTGTGCCAGAGGAAGGCAAAAAACCTATGGCCTGGAGGAGAATTCCTTCCTGGCCCCAAAGTGGCAGTCAGCGTTACCCTGGCATATAAGAAAGGGCCACAAGAGCTGAGCACTGGCTCATCCCTTCCTGCCCTCCCTTTCACGATCTGCCTAAGTTCCTAGTTATTTAATTGGAACTGCCAAATACTTTACAGAATTGTGTATATCCTGCTTCTTAGTTCTATGTTGTCACATTGGTCTGCATGCTTTACTTTAGGATTATGTGAAAGCCTTGGCATACGCAAAAGATAAGGAACTGGTTGCGTCGGCTGGGCTGGACAGACAGATATTCCTCTGGGATGTAAATACGTTAACAGCACTGACTGCCTCAAATAACACTGTCACAAGTAAGTATCCAGGGAGAGTGAAGCGCTTGATAATCTGCAAGATATTTTGGGGGCTGGGCAGGAAAATACCCCTTGCAGCCTATCAGTTTTCCCATCTTCCTTTCTGTCTGCTAATCAGCTGGGCGGCAGGCCAAACTGCTGAGATAATGTGACTGTTACTTAGCAGTTGTAGTGCCCTGATAAAACAAAGAGAGGTATGACTGGGGCAGTAATGCTCTGTCTTCTTGGTGCTTGGGGGGCAGCAGTGGGAGGGCTTCTGGAGTTCTGGCCCCGCTGGTGGACCTCCTGATGGCCCCTGGATTTTGACCACTGTGTGACACAGAGTGTTGGACTGGATGGGCCACTGGCCTCATCCAGCGCTTCTCTTATGTTCTTGCGTTCTTATAACTGTAACAAAGATTTTTTTTAAGTACTAGGGCAGTTTTGGAACTGGCAGGCAATGAAGTGCAATAAGATGTTTTTGAACCAAGAAAAATGCAAGGGCAGGGTATTTGTATCCTATGAACTGGGTCAGAAACATTGTCCTCATGGAGTTTGGTAAATCCTAAATCCATCGAGGGGGGTAAGACTTTTTTCCAATGCAATCTTTTACTTAGGACAGGAAGTACTGGTAAACTAAGAATGCCACCTGATGGAAGTTGCATGTTTCTAGCCTTAGCTTCCAGCCCAAACTTCAGCACTACCTGCATGTTTAGACAGTATATTTAACCCGATAAATGCTTGTATTGGTGGACTGGAGTTCTATTGAAAATTTATCTGCATTCCCTGGACAGTAGCTTCTACCGTGTTGAGGATAACGGCTAGTAACGGCCAGTGAGGCATGTTGAACCACAGCGTGATAACAGACGACATAATTCATTGTAGCTTGGAGAATCTTTCCTTTCTTTCTTCCATAAATTTCTAATTGACTCAAATCTCATTGAAGGCAGTTGTCGTATCCTCAGTGGCCGTTGCCGAATCTGTTATTTCACTTACTTACTTTGAAGCGGTTTGAAAACGTAGTTGTCTTTGTTTGCAATAGCTTCGTCTCTCAGCGGGAACAAAGATTCTATCTACAGCCTTGCCATGAATCAGATGGGAACAGTAATCGTATCAGGGTCCACTGAAAAGGTAAATGAGACTCTTCCCCCCCCCCAAAAAAAAACCCCAAGCCGTGCCGAAACGATTGTCGGTGGGAATTCATTTGGAAGATATTTATAGTGTGTTTTTGTACAAACTGGAATATCGGCCTGGAAAATTCCTGTCTCAGCTACCTTAATGGCTCAGAGGTTAAGACATTGCGCTGCAGACCGGAAGGTCTGTAGTTTGGCAGTTCAAGACCCGAGTGCCATGTGACGGAGTGAGTTCCCATCTCTGGCCCGAGTTCCTGCCAACCTAGCAGTTCGAAAGCAAGAAGTTGCAAGTAGATAAATAGGTACTGCTTTGGTGGGAAGGTAACAGCGTTCCGTGCGCCTCGGTGTTTAGTCATGCTGGCCACATGACCACGGAAACGTCTTTGGACAGCGCTGGCTCTTCGGCTTGGAAATGGAGATGGGCACCGCCCCCTAGAGTTGGATTCAACTAGCTTTCGAGCAAGGGAAACCTTTACTTTACCTTTATAAAGCAGCAGCTGACTTACGGCAACCCCTAATGGTGTTTTCAAGGCAAGAAGCAGACAGAGGAGGTTTGCTATCACTCGCCTCTGCAGAGCAACCCTGGAGTTCCTCAGTGGTGTCCCATCCAAGTACTAATGGGGGGGGGCACCCTAATTAGCTTATGAGCTCTGATGAGCTTGGGCTTGTCTGAGCTAAGCCCTCCTACAATTTAGAGAGCTTCCGTTTGTTCTCATCCAAAGAGTTTCCTGCTGGGACTGCAGAGGTTTTGTATTGTCGCTACGTCCTTCTAAGCTGCTGGAACAGGGTACCCCATATACCAGTGATGGCAAACCTTTTAGAGACCGAGTGCCCAAACTGCGACCCAAAACCCACTTATTTATCGCAAAGTGCCAACACGGCAATTTAACCTGAATACTGAGGTTTTACTTTAGGAAAAATAACTCATACATTAACTTAAGATGATCCAAACACAGTAAGGAAAGCAATCCCAAATGCTTTCATTTACTTAAAATTATTTGGCAGAGAATTCGACACTTTAATGATGGTCTGGGCCTGGCTGGGGCGATGGCACACGTGCTCACAGAGAGGGCTCTGAGTGCCACCTCTGGCACCCGTGCCATAGGTTCGCCACCACTGCCATATACCAATGCTGCTGTATCTCCACTTGATTCCCTTCTGCTGGAAAGCCTACCACAGAGGTAGAAGGAGCTGAGGGACAGAAATGTCACCACAGTAGACTTTTAATTTTCCTTCCATGCGTGTGCTTACTTCGTGTTGGTGCCGTCAGTTTCTCCACTGACCCCAGAAGATGTCCACCAATGTTGAGTGGGGTGAACTTGTGCATCATGTGGGATGGCATTGCTTAGAAACAGTTCAGAGCTCACTGGCTCCTCCTGCTGGCACCCCTGGCACCATTAAAAAAGGAGGTGTTCTGGAAGTGCCTGAATAGTCCTACCCCCGGGCACCCCTTCCTTAGTTTACCAACGCTGCTTCTACACCAATGAATAATGTGTTGTGTCAGCCAAGAAGTCTTAAATGAGGATAGATTGAAGGGCTTACAAATGGATTTCTTCAGGGAAATAGCTTCAAGATAACCTTTGTTTCCAAAGTGAGATTGGTTCCAGGAGATTTTTTTCCCCCTCTCTACAGGTTTTAAGGGTTTGGGATCCCAGAACCTGTGCAAAGCTAATGAAACTTAAAGGGCACACAGACAACGTTAAAGCTTTGCTGTTGAATAGAGACGGCACACAGGTATGCCTTTGACACTGCATTTCTACAAAGTCTGACTAGTTGCACATCCGCTCTGTCCTGAGGGAGTATTGTCCTCTGAACTTCTCACTCCAAAATATTTATTTCTGAATCTTTCAAAAAAAAAAATTAAAATAGACTTCCAAGGTTAAAATAAGCACAGCAATAACCGTATTTTCCCATCTTGTGTACTGGGTCTCTACAATAAACTAGTATCTTAAATGACTTGTAAAGCGTAAAAAGTGAATGCAGGAAGCTGCCTTCTACCAAATCAGACTGTCGATCCATCAGTCAGTATTGTCTACTCAGACTGGCAGTGGCTTCCTAGGGTCTTGGGTAAGAAGTCTGTCACATCATCTACAACCCGATCCTTTTAACTGAAGATGTTGGAGATTGAACCCGGGACCTTCTACATGCCCAGCAGATGCTCTGCTACTGAGCCATGGCCCCTCCTTGGTGATGTGAATTGAATAACTGGGAGAATATTGGTGAAGAAAGATGTCTGCAATAACTTTATAGTTGTACATTCACTTAGCTCTGTTGGATATACATTTATTATGGTGTTAAGTGCATCTACCGCTTCTGTTACAGTGTCTTTCCGGCAGCTCTGACGGGACCATCAGACTCTGGTCTCTCGGTCAGCAGAGGTGCATCGCTACCTACAGAGTCCACGACGAAGGGGTGTGGGCCCTGCAGGTCAACGAAGCCTTCACTCACGTTTATTCGGGTGGGAGAGACAGAAAGATATATTGTACAGATCTACGGAATCCTGATATCCGGGTGCTGATCTGTGAAGAAAAGGCACCAGTTCTTAAGGTAGCAGGCTTACCCTGGCTATATATCTTGGGTCGTTTTCTTTCCCTCTCCCTTGCTTCTGTCAGTTGCCCTGGATGACCATTCTGAAAGTACAGTAATACAGTTAAGAGGGGTTAGGTTTGCAGAGTATGTGTAGTAAAACATCTGCTTCGCTATTAAGAGCCAGTTTGGTGTAGTGGTTAAGAGCAATGAACCGGGTTTGATTCCCCACTCCTCCACATGAAGTCTGTTGGGTGGTCTTGGGATAGTCACAGTTCTCTCTCAGAAATCTGATAATCCAGTGGTTGTTCACTTCAAGCGCTTCAAATATTTACGACTCAGTCCTTTTACAACGGGGGACAAATGTTATGGGAATAGTCACTTTTTTGCTTTAACCAGTGCTCTTCACTGGCTCGTAACGTAGTCCTGTGCCTGATCAACATTGTTCTCCTGTTTGAACCTCCTAATCAGATGGAACTCGATCGATCAGCAGATCCTCCTCCAGCGCTTTGGGTAGCCACGACTAAATCGTCTGTGAACAAATGGGTAAGAATTGCTTTAACCTTGTACATCACACGGCTGTTGTTCCTGGCAGTTGTTTGGCCAGTCTTCAAAGGTGTTGCACTGTCCTGACATGACATGATACCGCTTTTCTTTGCTTCTTTGCCCCAGAACATAGGCCTCATTGCTGGCATCGCACAGGAAGTGACATCACACCAGCAGCATCCAGGTGACGTTCTGGTATTTGGGCAAAAAATCTATGGGTAAAATCAGCTTCCAACACAGAGTTTTCCCCCAAATACTAGAGCGTCACCTGGACATCCACTCGTGTTATGACATCACTTCCTGTGCAATGCTGGCGAGGAAGCCTGGGTCTTTCTCTTTCTCCAGGTATGTCTCCCTGCCAGCCAGCAGATAGGTGGCTGGGGAATAGGCCCTGGCAGTGGGGGACCCCCGCCACCACTGGTGGTGTGAGTGTGCATGAGAGATTTTAACCAGAACCTGGCACAGAAGGGAAGCATTAGTATCCTTCCCTGCCCCAGTTCACTCCACCCCTTCAGCTGCTTTGACCTTAAATATCCTTAAATGCTCTGGTTAGACCTCACCTAGAATATTATGTTCCATTTGGGGCACCACAATTCAAGAAAGATATGGACAAGCTGGAATGTGTCCAGAAGAGGTCAACAAAGATGGTTGAGGGGTCTGGACACCAAATCCTATGAGGAAAGGCTGAAGGAGTTGGGTATGTTTAGCCTGGAGAGGAGACAACTGAGGGGGGATATGATAACCATCTTCAAGTACTTGAAGGGCTGCCATCTAGAGGATGGAGCAGAGCTGTTTTCTGTTGCCCCAGAAGGTTGGACCAGACCCAGTGGGTTGAAATTAAATCAAGAGTTTTCGGCTAAACATTAAAAGGAACTTCTTGGCACTTAGAGCGGTCCTCAGTGGAACAGGCTTCCTCGGGAGGTGGTGGGCTCTCCTTCTTTGGAGGTTTTCAAGCAGAGACTAGATGGCCATCTGACAGCAATGCGGATTCTGTGACCTTAGGCAGATTGTGAGAAGGGAGGGCGGGAAGGTTTGCTTAGTTCTTGTGGCCCTTTCTTACACGCCCGGGAAAATGCCGATCGCCACTTTGGGGTCTGGCAGCAATTTTCTCCAGGCCACTTTGGCTGGGGATCTTGGAGGGGTTTTTTGCCATCTTCTGGGCATGGAGCAGGGGTCATTGGCTGTGTGTGTGGGAGGGAGGTATCTGTGAGTTTCCTGCATTGTATAGGGGGTTGGACTAGATGACCCTGGAGGTCCCTTCCAACTCTACGATTCTATGATTCTTCCCATTGGGGAGCCTGATCGTGGATCTCCCTCACTGTGGGCTTAGTTTGGCCCTGATCTATTAGGAATACTTGGCGAAAAGAAAGTCCTGTCTTCCTGGGGCAGGTCTGGCATTCAGGCTTGCTCCTGCCCCGCAGCTCCTCTTGAACTTGCAGCATGCTCTTGGATGGCCCTTTATAAGAAACCAAGATGCCGTGTGCTTTGGTCTGGGCTCTGAGGCACAAAGGGAAGAGGAAGGAAGAGGCAAAGGAGAATGAGGTGGGTCACAGCAGCCTCTAACCCTGTTCCTGTCGCATTTCTTCCTCTCAGACTTTGAAGGGAATTCACAACTTCAGGGCTTCGGGGGACTACGACAACGACTGCACTAATCCAATTACACCCCTTTGCACACAGCCTGACCAAGTTATTAAAGGTAAAAATGATATTGGAGCATATTACTGCAGTCTACAGACAAACAACACAAGAGCTAAACTTCGTCTCCACGTAGTCTTTGATGGATGAGCAGTGTGTCGCCTACAGCAAAGCCTCTGATTTTCTTCTTTTTTCCCCCCCTCCACCCCTCTTCCTAGGGGGTGCTAGTATTATCCAGTGCCACATTCTCAACGACAAGAGACACATATTAACCAAAGATACAAACAACAACGTGGCGTACTGGGATGTGTTAAAGGTGAGTGGGGTGATGGATGCGCCGTTGGGTGGGTTGTGCCCTGGCTGCCCGCTTTGCGCAGTAAGAACATAAGAGACGCCAATGTTGGATCAGGCCAAAGGCCCATCCAGTCCAACACTCTGGGTCACACAGTGGCCAGAAATACCAGTGCCATCAGGAGGCCCACCAGTGGGGCCAGGACACTAGAAGCCCTCCCACTGTTGACCCCCCCCCCCAAGCACCAAGAAGACAGAGCATCACTTGCCCCAGAGTCCCTATCTATACCTTGTGGCTAATAGCCACTGATGGACCTCTGCTCCATATGCTTATCTAATTCCCGGAAGTGGTGGCGGAAGGCGCCGTCAAGTTGCAGCCACCTTGTGTCGACCCCCATGGGGTTTTCAAAGCAAGAGACATTCACAGGTGGTTTGCCATTGGCTGCCTCTGCTTAGCAACCCTGGACTTCCTGGGTGTTCCCCCATCCATTTACTAACCAGGGCTGACCCTGCTTAGCTTCTGAGGAGAGACCAGGTTGCCTCCTCCTTCAAGGCAAGAGACCACGGGAAGGTAGTTTCCCATTACCTCTGTGTTGAACAACTGTGATATATTATGCCAAGGAAATTAGTCACAAACTATTAGGTTCTTATCCAATATTCCATTTACTTGGAGTAATTCAGTCTTCTCAAAAATCATTCATGATAACGCCATTAACACTAACGGACCATGCCTATCAGGTCTCGCTTCGTTTACAACTTTGTCAGAGTGTATAGCGTTGAGATTTAATTCATTCATTTAGCAAGCATCTTTCTAGCCTATATACATATACATTTAGATGCATAGATGAATGAGAAAGCTTTGCATCACGTTAATGGATTTGATGAGTTACTACGAAAAATGACTATACTGTCAGCGCACATTTTAAGCAGCCTCTCTGAAGGTTCAGTGGGGTATTTAGTTTGAGTGACAGCAAGCACAAGAGTATCCAAAATTACACGTGACAACTATTGATGGCATTTCTGTACAGAATAACATAAGAAAGCCATGCTGGATCAGGCCGATGGCCCATCCGGTCCAACATTCTGTGTCACACCCAGGTGCCATCAGGAGGTCCACCAGTGGGGCCAGAATTTCAGAAGCACTCTGACTGTTGCCCCCTCCCAGCACCAAGAATACAGAGCATCACTGCCCCAGACATAGTGTTCCATCAACACCTTGTGGCTAAGAGAATATTAGAACATAAGGAAAGCTGTGCTGGATCAGACCAGTGGCCCATCCAGTCCCACACTCTGTGTCACACAGTGGCCAGTATCCATTTGCCATCAGGAGGTCCACCAGTGGGGCCACAATGCCAGAAGCCCTCTCACAGTTGCCCCCCAAGCACCAAGAATACAGAGCATCACTGCCCCAGACAGAGTGTTCTGCCTGTATTTTATGGCTAATAGCCCCCAATAGACCTGTGCTCTGTATGTTTTTATCCAATTCCTTACTGAAGCTGTCTATGTAGCTGTCTCCACTTCCTGCAGCAGTGAATTACTCGTGTTGATGACTCTCTGGATGAAGAAGTACTTCCTTTTATCTGTTCTAAATCTACTGTAACAGCTGTATATTTCCCATTCTCATACACAGGCGTGCAAAGTAGAAGACCTTGGGAAAGTGGACTTTGAAGAAGAGATTAAAAAAAGGTTCAAAATGGTGTATGTGCCAAACTGGTTTTCCGTAGACCTAAAAACTGGGGTAAGGCATTTCTTAAATTTTCTGTAATGGGCGGTTATGGGTAGTTAAACTCTCCCTCATTTGGGGAAAAGCAGTTTTACCAGTATGATATCAGGGATGAGACCCCGAAATGAAACACATCTGAAAACAAAATCCCAACTCCTATGAAAATGGTTCCAATGCCATTTTTACAGAATTGAAAATATATTATTATTATTATTATTATTATTATTATTATTATTATTATTATCCCTATCCCAGCTTATGCTGGGCTCTGGGTGGTGTACAAGGCATGATGCCATAAAATATACAGAAACATTAAAATTCAATATGTAACTTAATAAAAATTACAATACAGAATTATATTTTCTTATAATATTATTGTGGTTTTCTTATAATATTATTTGTCCCAATTCCAGATTACTGGCCCGGATGCCGTTGCTGTCCGCAACCAAATATATCAATTCACAAAATGTACATTGGAAAGTGCAAAACATATAAAGTCCAATAAAGTACGAGAAAGTAATAATTTCAACATTCAAAATGCTTTTCTTGGACTTTTGTATGCAATATGCATTTTGAATGTTGAAATTGTGACTTTATTGGACTTCATATGTTTTGCACTTTCCAATATATGTATATATTGTGAATTGATATATTTTGTGAATTGATTTTCGTTATTGTCCACGGTATCCTTGTTTTGGTTCACATGGCACAGCAAACCACGGTTTGTGCTAAATAGAGATTTGAAAGTAAAGCTGCAGAGGAGAAGAAACAGCACACAGGGGTCTGAAATCAAGCCTCATTCTTTTGAGTTGGTCAAATAAGTCTGGACTTGAAGATGTTCTGGCGGTATGTCTTAAACTGAAGACACTCTTCCTTGCGGTTGAGAATTTGTTGAATCAGGGTGCTGACAAATACTTAACGGTTCTGGAAACATAACCAGGCTGTACAGGATCCTTAATGTACACCAGTGCTCCCTCCAAGCTGTGGAGTCTTGTGAGCAAAAATTCTACTTTGTGAGCGACTGGCATTAAAGTTGCGAGCGAGCGATTTGGCGACTGCATGAATTACTTTGCTCTGGAGCCCTCCTTCCTGAGCTAAGACAAAAATGTGTGAGCCGGAAGGTAAGAAACTGTGAGCTAGCTCACACTAACTCAGCTTAGAGGGAACACTGATGTACACCTGTGAAAACTAGTGCGCAGGTACTAGATACAGTGATGGAATGACAGGGGCTGTCCTCTTCATCTAAGCCTTTTGTACCGGTGTGCTTTGTCGGAGCTTTGTGGCACTGGAAGCAAAGAGAAGTGTTGAGGTTCTGCTCTGAGCATAATCTTTACGCTGCCTTTCTCCCAACGATCTTCTTTCGACAGATGTTGACAATTACCTTAGACGAGAGCGACTGCTTTGCAGCTTGGGTCTCGGCAAAAGACGCGGGGTTTAGCAGTCCAGATGGATCGGATCCGAAATGTGAGTGTTCACTGATATCTTTACTTCATAAAGCTGCAAGAATCCTCTTGCTTACATTAATAAAATCCTGGGAGGTAGAGATATTACTCCCTTCTTTACTGATTCTTTTATGAGTTTAAGATGACAATTCTCCAGAAAAGTTCACCCCCAACCACAGTTTTGTTCAGGAGTGTAACTGTTTCTGGATACAAATTGCCCAGCAACTGAACTTGGTCCAGGCCTTTCACAAACTACATTTCAGAGGACACATGAAGTTGCCATACACTGAGTTAGACTCTCGGCCCATCAGGGTATTGTCTATTCAGACTGACAACGGCTCTTCAGGCAACGGTCTTTCACATAATCTGTGGCCTGGCCCTTTAACTGGCGATGCCGGGGATTGAACTGGGCACCTTCTGCATGCCGAGCAGAAGCTCTGTCACTGAGCCAGAGCCCCTTCCCCAGGGGAGTAACATAGACTCTGCAAGCTGATTGTTCCATTGCACGGATTGGAAATTGTCCTGCAGAGAAGCTTCCATTTGCAGTCTCAGGACTCCGTGTTCAAGAAACACTCTTCACAAAGCCTCCTCCTAAAAAAAATTTTTTTTGAGTTCCAAATCCAAACTAATGAGTAAGGCTGTGGGATCCAAAGTGTTGTACTAGGTCACTTGAGGGTGTGTGTTACTTTATATTATTTATATTCTTCATCATTGCTGCTAGGCTGAATTGTTTTCTGTCTTGTCCTCCGATTTGCTGATGAGCTGAAGAGCCTTTCTCATACTGGTTATCTGCCCAGCCTTACTGAAGTATTCTGTTTGACCAGAATCTTTGCTGTTAAAGTCAAACATTTTTTGATCATATTTTGTATTTGCATTCTATATCAAGATGGGTAGCCATGTTAGTCTGTCTGTAGCAGCAGAAAAGAGCAAGAGTCCAGTAGCACCTTAGACTAACAGAATTGGTGGCAGGGTCTTTCGTAAGTCACTGCTCACTTCTTCAGATACATTTAGAATGTGAGTGCATCTGTTCTATATATTATTGGAAAGCAGAATGATTTCAGATGCCAAATGACAAATAGCAGGTGTGATATGCAGAGGGATAGTAGGCGTGGGAAAACCAAGATTGGTAATGAGACAGGAAACCTAGGTCTCGATTAAGTCCAGGTGGATGCATTGTCTTGAGCTTCATTATCAGTTGCAATTCGCTATTGTCATTTGCCTACTAATGTCATTTGGCTTCTGAAATCACTTCACTTTCCAATATATAGGACAGATGGACTCACATTCTAGCTGTATCTGAAGAAATTAGGAGTGATTCACAAAAGCTGATCCCCTGTCACAAATTTTGGTAGCGTTTAAGGTGCTCCTGGACTCTTGCTCTTTTCTGTTCACTTGCTGAATGACTAAATTACAGGTCTTACCATAGCTGGAATCAGCCTTGAGTCCCAGTGAGAAAGGGAGACTGTAAATGGCTTTCTGTTTTCTTTGGACAATGGACCCCCACCCCATGCCATATTGCAAACCAGCTTCTGAAAGTCCTGCTGGTTTCAAAAAGGTGTTTGCCATTGTTTGTGAGAGAGAGGGGACTGAAATTTGAGAAGCACAAACTCAAAGCGTTTGGAATTAACTGCACAGTTCTTTGGACCCACACTTCAGACTAACATGAACAGCATCCTGAGTATAAGAAAATTCTTTCTACATGCTACATGAATGTAAGCATTATTGTTTTGATCTCCCCCCCCCCTTTTCTTCTCAAAATGCAGTGAACCTTGGAGGGCTTTTGCTGCAGGCGCTGTTAGAATTTTGGCCCAGAACACACATCAATCCAATGGACGAAGAAGAAAACGAAATGAACCACGGTGAGCTTTATTCTGGACACAGCGTGGAAATGGTAGACCTCTTTGATACAGCATTGGCCAATATGGCACGGTGGCAAAATCTTCCCCTATGTACAATAAGCCTTGGTGTGCACACACAGAGGATGCTCTTCATCAGGGGTCCCCAAGGCTGCATGGTGCCTGCTGATACCATTCCTGGTCTTCCCCCCCCCCCCCCGAGTTTTTTGAGAAAGTGGGTGGTTCCAGGTGGGGCTTTTGCCCAGGAAGGCATCTGATTGGCTACAGGAGATTCGATTGGCTGTTGAGATTTTTAAAAAATGTTGCTTTAGCAGCAGCTGCCACCACAGTACAAGGTGACTGGAGGTAAGCTGTTTTGTGGCTGGCTTCATCTCCCGAGCCAGTTTGGTGTAGTGGTTAAGCGTGCGGACTCTAATCTGGGAGAACTGGGTTTGATTCCCCACTCCTCAACTTGCAGCTGCTGATGTGACCTTGGGTCAGTCACAAGCTCTGGCACAGCTGTCCTTGGAAAAGAGCAGTTTGTGTCAGAGCTCTCTCAGCCCCACCCACCTCACAGGGTGTCTGTTGTGGGGAGGGGAATGGAAAGGAGATTGTGAGCCGCTCTGAGACTCCCAAGAGAAAGGCAGGGTATAAATCCAGTCTCTTCTTCTTCTTCTCTTCTGGGGCAGCCATTTTGGCAACCATTTTGTGGTTGGCACCACCGGCCGGAGCAGCCATTCTGTAGCTATGCCCATTGCACTGTGTCAGAATCCCAAAGATGCCCACCCACCCAAAAAGGTCGGTGGCCCCAATCTACACGGAACAATCCCTGATCCGCCAAGTCACCCATGACTAGACGCGTGACAGGGAGATGTCATTGTTTGCCGGTCTCTGACGTTCTCAAAAGTGAGTTGAATTTAAGCCACTTGCTCTGCTGAAAACAGGACAGGCTTGTCTGAACGAGACTACTTGGTAACCATCCTGTAAGGTCTTAATATTGTGTTTCCTTCCCACCCACCCCAAATAGTGAATGGCGAGCAGGAGAACAGAGTGCAGAAAGGAAACGGATACTTCCAAGTGCCCCCACACACCCCTGTGATCTTCGGTGAAGCTGGGGGGCGCACTTTGTTCAGGTACAGCGATCCCCGAAAGGGAACACTGCGGGGGGGGGGGCTTAGGGGTAGACTACATCCCTGTTGAGCAGGCCAGTGGTATTCGTAGGCATTCTGCATCCAGGCCTTTGTCTCTTGTGTAGCACTGAACTGTGAAGCTGCCTTTCTACTCAATCAGGCCCTGCGTCCATCGAGGCCAGTCTCGTCGACTCAGACTGGCAACGGCTCTCTGGGATCTCAGGCTGAGGTCTTTCCCATCCCCTGCTACCTTGGCGGTGGAAAGTGCCATCAAGGTGCAATCTATTTATGGCCACCCCGTAGGGTTTCCAAGGCAAGAGACGTTCAGAGGCGCTTTGCCATGGCCTGCCTCTGCATAGCAGCCTTGGACTTCCTTGGAGGCCTCCCACCCAAACACTAGCCAGGGACGACCCTGCTTAGCTTCAGAGACCTGACGAGATCGGGCCAGCCTGGGCTTTCCAGGTCAGGCCGAGGTCTTTGACATCATGTAATGCCTTACCAGTGGTGACATCCAGACCATCAGTCCAACAAGGCGAGTATTGCCTACTCAGACTGGCATTGGCTCTCCAGGGTCTCGGGAGGTCTTTCACATCACCGACTGCCAGATCATTTATCTGGAGATGCTGAGGATTGAACCTGGGACCTTCTGCACGCCAAGCAGAGCCACAGCTCCTCCCCGCTCAGCTCCTCAGCTGCAAGACGGAGCTGTGAGCGGGGAGATTCTCGGCACCAGCCTTGTTTCCGTGATGAGTTCCCTCGACGACCTTAGTCTCCCAGCACTGGCCCCTTAATTTGCAGTGAAGGAATATAACAGGCCCCTTCCAAGGATTACTGTCAGGATATACGTGAAGTGCTCAGCACGCTCGACAGCTGTTTCGCAATAACATTTAAACATTGCTCTTCCGTTGCCGGTATACCCCGTGAAGGGGCAACGCTGAATCCCTTCGCAAGCTGCATGGCAGCTGATGTCAGATTTCTGAAGCCTCCATTAAGACACTGTTGTGGCTGGCACCTTAAAGTCACCCTTCTCATCCAACAGAGAAAGGCAGTTGGGGGCTCAGGAGGAGTTAGCCTGCTCCTATCAGGAGCAATGCCGCAGGAAGTGGGGGTGGCTACAAGCATCAGGCAGCTTCAAGAGGGGATTGGCGAAACATACGGAGCAGAGGTCCATTGGTGGCTATTAGCCACAAGTTATAGATGGAACAAGGCCGCAGTGGCTCAGTGGTTAAGACACTGAGCTGCGGACAGGAAGGTCTGTAGTTCGGCAGTTCAAGACTCTTAAGTGCCACGTGACGGAGTGAGCTCCCATCTCTGGCCCCAGCACCTGCCAGCCTAGCAGTTCGAAAGCAAGAAATTGCAAGTAGATAAACAGGTACCGCTTCGATGGGAAGGTAACAGCGTTCCGTGTGCCTTGGTATTTAGTCATGCTGGCCACATGACCACAGAGAAGTCTTTGGACAGTGACTGGCTCTTTGGCTTGGAAACGGAGATGAGCACTGCCCCCTAGAGTTGGATTCAGCTGTCTTTCGAGCAAGGGAAACCTTTACCTTTTTTATAGATGGAACACTCTGTCTGGGGCAGTGATGCTGTGTGTTCTTGGTGCCTGGGGGGCTTCCGGAGGGCTTCTGGAGTTCTGGCCCTGCTGGTGGACCTCCTAATGGCTCCTGGTCTTTGGCTACTGTGTGAAACAGAGTGTTGGACTGGATGGGCCACTGGCCTGATCCAACGTGTCTTCTCTTATGTTGTTATGATCCACCTCCATGTAAATTACCATTTCCTGAAAGTGGGGCTTTTGCAGCTCTGGAGTTAAAAGGTTTTTTCCCCTTTCTCTCTTACCAGGAGCCACTCTAAATGTCCCTGCAGCTTTCCCTTTCTGACCATGTAGCGGAAGGGCCTGAAGAGTTCTCACCTCATAATAACAATAATAACCTCGTTAATGGGGCCGTGCAGTACATACTGCGGAGAGTCCCTTGGATTGTTCTCTTGCTCTGCACAGCTGTGTCTTCCCCCTCTGTGTAATACTGTTTGTCCTTTAAAAGGGACTAGATAGATTCATGGAGGATAAGTCTATCAGTGGCTGCTATCAGAGGCACTATGCCTCTGAATCCCAGAGCCAGAAGGCAACTAGTTGACCACTGTGTGAGACAGGATGCTGGACTAGATGGACCACTGGCCTGATTCAGCAGAGCTCTTCTGGTGTTCTTATCGAGGAAAGTCCTCGGTCTATATGCCCTGTTGTTTGCCCTCCAAAGGAACTGGTTGGCCACTGAGTGAGACGGGATGCTGGACTAGATGGACCACTGGTCTGATCCAGCAGGGCTCTTCTGATGTTGTTATGACCTTAAATAGTGCCCTTTGGGGCAAATTACCGTTGTCAATTTTCATAAACACTCGAAAGCTGGAGCTATTAGTGGGATCCTTCTGCTAACTCTAGACTTTAATCCATTCCTGGTTTAATTTCTGCCGATAGGACAAAAGGGAAATCCGTGGCAATGACCCCTTTTTGCTTTCATTCTTTAACTTGGTATCCACTCAAGCACTGGTAGTAAGATGGTCAGTCAGCTTGGTCTGGCTTGTGATTGTGCATCTTTTAAATGAGCGTGGACATGTCTTTGTTTCAAGTGCTCTCCAGAATACTGCCAGACACACGGCACTAGATGGGTGTGTGTGTGTGCAAAGTGCGTTCTGAGATGTCTTAAACGCATTAGCCTCTATATAATGTCTTGCTCCTTCCTGTCCTAATTTCCTGTTTGCATATACTAATTCCTTGTTATAGCGAGTTCAGTAATGCACAGACATTTCCTTCAGTCTTTGGATGGACCACTCACGGAAACGATTCCTTTCCGCTTAGGTTATTATGTCGGGACTCTGGTGGTGAGACTGAATCCATGCTCCTTAATGAAACTGTGCCACAATGGGTCATTGATATCACTGTGGATGTAAGTATCTCGCTATGCTTCGGAAAGCAAGAAAGTCTAAAGTGTCCCCCCCCCCAATTATTTCACTAATTGCAATAAACCATAAATCTGTGTGTATATTGGAGACCTCGTACTAAAGCAGTATTTGAAGTGTTGAAGCATCCACAGCATTCTTCGTTGCCCACGCCTGCTTGTTGAAATCACACTTTCCTTTTGTACAGTGTATTTGTGACACTGTCATTTCTGTGTACAGGAAAGCAAACTTTTAAAAATATTTATTTTTTTCAAATGTATATCCTGCCTGTCCCACAGCCAATGAAACTGAAGACAGCGAGTAATAATATAGAACAGCATGATTTCAATAGGTTAAATACTCTTGCTGTGACTAAGAGAAATGGGGGGGAATCGCCCAGGAAGGGTTAAAGAGCTGGCAGCCATTTAGCCTGTCCTTTTTGTTTCCCCCTGCTTCAAAGCGGGGAGAAGCAAAACCAACTGGTGAAATGGCTACCAGCCATTTAAACCTAACAGCGGGGGCCGACCTGTCAGCTGTCAGGTTTAAATGGCTGCGAGCCATTAAACCCATCGGTTTCGCTCTCCCCCCTCCCCCCTGCTTCTAAGTGAGGGGAAGTAAAATGGAGGCGTTAAATGGCTGCCAGCCATTTAGCCGGTGATCCCCCTCCCCTGAACTGAACTTGCCGCTTCGGGGATTTTTGGTTTGGTTTGGGGGCCACCCAGAACCAAATCGGGTTTTTTTTAGGTTCATGCCCATCTCTGTTAAAATACCATATAACAGCTAACATATGCTTTTGAGGGCCAGCACGTCTTAGTGGTTAGAGTGTTGGGCTAGGATCTGGGAGTCCCAGCTTCGAATCCCCATGGAAGTTCACTGGGTGACCTTGGGCCAGTCACACGCTCTCAGCCTAACCTACCTCACAAGGTGGTTGTGATGGTGAAATGGAGGAGAAGAGAAAATGTGCGCTGCCTTGAGTCCCCATTGGAGAGAAAGGCGGGGAATGAATGAATAAATAATGTAAATGAATCGTAAAACAATGTTGGGTTCTAATTGTGGCTGGACTCAGCTCACAGGTGGAAGTGAGCATAATTCCTGGACGGATTGGCTTCCAGGAGTAAACACCCTGTAGTACTTGCCACAGTTCCAAGGCCTGTCCTTGAAAAATCTGCGGGGAACTTGGAGGAGCCTTGTCTGCAGTATGAAGAGCAATGTGAGGCAGGAGGAATCCTGGGAGGCCCCAGCGTGTGCCCATAGGGGGGCTCTTTGGTTTGCAAGCCAGGATGATGTGGGTCCCATTCAATGCTCCCTCTAAGCTGTGGAGTGTTATGAGCAAAAATTCTACTTTGTGAGCTACTGGCATTCAAATTGTGCGCGAGTGATACAGCTGCTGCATCAATGAGTTTGCTCTGGAGCCCTCCTTCCTGAGCTAAGACAAAAAATGTGCGAGTCGAGGGTAAAAAACTGTGAGCTAGCTCACACTGACTCAGCTTAGAGGAAACACTGGTCCCATTGCTTTTCCCTAAGCAGGTGCCGCATCGCTAGGCTAAAACCAAACTGGGAAACATGAACTTAAAAAGTGCATACTTCCTAAATTGCACATGCTTAAATAAGAGATTGTGCTGCTTAAGGAGAGATAGACTTACCTGTTGCAAGATAGGAAGCAAAACATAAGTTTTTACTATCTCCTGGCACTTTTTCTTTCTTTGCAGAAAAACATGCCAAAATTCAATAAGATTCCCTTCTACCTCCAACCTCATTCATCCTCTGGGGCAAAAACGTTAAAGAAGTAAGTGTATATCTCCTTTTAACTCTGTCCGTTCACCGACTTTTTCTTTAAAAAAACCCTCTTCTTGGCTTGCAGGCGCGCAAAAAGACGAGGCGAGACTGCCTGAGCCTCTCAAGCATCTCACCATCCTGTCGATCTGTTTCCGCAGGGATCGACTGTCAGCCAGCGACATGCTGCAAGTCAGGAAGGTGATGGAGCACGTCTATGAGAAAATCATAAACCTGGACAACGAATCGCAGACCACCAGCTCTTCCAACAATGAGAAGGCTGGAGAGCAAGAGAAAGAGGAGGACATTGCCGTTTTAGCAGAAGAGAAGATCGAGCTCTTGTGCCAGGACCAGGTAACCTCCTCACCCAGTCGTTCCCTTTCTCTCTCTCCCGTCCTCCCCTCCCTGCGCCCACACATCGGGGTGAATTTCTCAAGACTTGGGCCCCTTGTCCAAGGGGTCCTGTCTCCCGTATACCAGAGAGAAGAGAAACAACCCATGTTATTTGGGGGAATTATTTATTTCTTCATTTATACCCCATCTCTGTCCCCAGTGGGGCCCAAGGTGGTTTGCATACTTCTTCTTTCCTCCACCTGATCTTCCCAAGACAACCCTGTGAGGTAGGCTAGGCGGAGGGTGTGTGACTGGCCCAAAGTCAGCCAGTGGACTTCTGTGGCTCGAGTGGGGATTCGAACCTGGGTCCTCCCAGATCCTAGTCTACCACTCTACCGTGTTGGCCCTCGCTTGCAGAACATGCCCAGGAAGGTGGGAACCGGCATGCAAGGTGGCCCTCAGGGTTGGAACCCCTTCTTAGACCATGTGTCATAAGAACATAAGAGAAGCCAGTTTTGCTTGGCGGTTAAGTGCACAGACGGAGAACCGGGTTTGTTTCCCCACTCCTCCCCTTGCACTTGGCTGGATGAACTTGGGCAAGCCGTAGTTCTGATAAGAGCTGTTCTTGAAAAAAGAGCAGTTTCTGTCAGAGCGCTCTCGGCCCCACCTACCTCACAGGGTGTCTGTTCTGGGGAGGGGAAGGGAAAGGAGTTTGTCAGCCGCTCTGCGACACCTTTGGGTAGTGAAGGGCGGTGTATAAATCAAACCTCCTCTTCTTCTTCTCTCCATGTTGGATCAGGCCAAGGGCCCATCCCATCCAACACTCTGTCACACAGTGGCCAACAATACCAGGTGCCACCAGGGGGTCCAGGAGCAGGGCCAGGACACTAGAACCCCTCCTACTGTTGACCCCCCCCCTCCCAACCACCAAGAATACAGTGTATCACTGGCCCCAGTCTGAGAGTTCCTACTTATACCTTGTGGCTAATAGCCACTGAGGGACCTCTGCTCCATATGCTTATCCAATTCCCTCTTGAAGCCGTCCATGCTTGTAGCTGCCACCACCTCCTGTGGCAGTGAATTCCACGTGTTAATCACTCTCTGGGTGAAGAAGTCCTTTTATCCGTTCTAACCCAACTGCTCAGTCTTTACAGTGGAGAAACTGCAACCTTCTGGTGCGCTTCCTCTTGTGTTAAGCCCAATTCTTAATTTTCTGCGGCAGGTTTTGGATCCAAACATGGACCTTCGAACCGTCAAGCACTTCATATGGAAGAGTGGCGGCGACTTAACCCTCCACTACCGCCAGAAGTCGACGTGAGAGCCGAGCGATGGGCCAAACCGGCGGTGAATCTCCCTGACCTTCCTGTTCTGGTTCCAGCTGTAGCGCTCTAGACGCCCACTGAAACCCCCTAAGGTAGATCTGACACTTCTAATTGCCTCAGTGCGGACAGAGTCTACGTTGAACTGAAGTGACTAATAAATCTGTAATATAGACGAATCTCTATGACCTAAACTAAAAAGTTCTGTCCTTATCAAGGTTCGAGTGAGAGTGTCAGGCGAAAGCCCATAAGTGGTTCGTGTTAACGAGGTGTACAGAGACCAGGTGATCCAGTGCAGATGTTTGCTCCCGTCTTCCACGGGGCCGTTGACTTCCATTTTTATTTCCAGGATCCGTACTTTTCGTCCGCTCAAGCTTGATATGGAAAAAAAACCAACCCACTTTCCCCAGCCCTGCTGTTCATTTGTTCACAGTGTAAAACCACTGCATGCGCTGGACCTCATCCATTACATTCCATGTATCCTGACCACCCCCCTCCTCATCCCAGCAAATTTGGCCCCCTCCCTCTAGATCTGTTGTACAGCGGCAGCGGGGGCAGCCTTCATCGTACAAGCTGAAGGGATTCTCCGATGCCCTTTAGCCTTGTTGATACTGTGAGCTCGTAAGAAACCGTCTGGTATTCATAGTCTAACAAAGTAGTTGGTGTGATAACAGGGTCAGTACAATGGTGCGGTGCATCATGATGGAATATTTCAACACCTTTAACTAGATTTTTTTTTTTAAGTAAATGTAGCTTCGGTACTGTCCTTTCCCCCCCCCCTCCCTTGAAGGTGACTTTGCCGGTCCCAGTTCCAAGTAAACATACTCTGTATTTCTGACAACTTGACAACCACCTCTAGGAACTTTGCAGTAAATACCCATAGTCGTGATAGCAAAAACAACTTGCAGTCTCCCCCCCCCGTCCCCCACTTTTTTATATGCCTTTTTTGGATATTTTTTGTTGTTTAGCTTTTCTTTTCCACTGTTTCTAAGACGTTTTACAGCGTTGTTTTTTTTCATGCACTCATTATAACGAATTTAACTTGTTTTGGATGTGGGGAGGAGGGAATATTTCAATGTTTGGGCAAGAAACTGTCAATTGCAATGGGGGGGGGGAGTTTGACTGGAACACAAATAATTATCCTGATACAACAGAATTCTATGAAACGGTCCTTAGCTGAAACAGAAGCACAAGTGCCTTTTGGGGGCAATATAGGAAAGGCATCCAGCCCACCCCCGAGGTTCGTATTCTTCCCTTTCACTCAGGATGTAAGTGACGGTCTCAGCTATATCTTAATTTTTGTAGTTAATGGGGCAAGTGTTTGAAGGATAACAAATGCTAGGTTTGTGGAACAGGGTCTGCCCTGGTTATTTATGAAACTGAGCACTGGGTTGATGGAACAGCGTGGTTACTGACACGGGCCTTTGCCCTGCCCTGGAAACTGGCAGTGCCAGTCTGAGAGGTGGTCCAGAAACGAGAGCCACTCTAAACCAAGACAAAAACACATATCCAAAGGTCCGTAGAAGGCGGGATCATTTTAAAAACAACAGATGCCTTTTAAACTCTTCCTGCTTTACCATTCAGATGCTTTGTTCTTTTTTTGAGCGAGAGAACCAGCTCTCCCCCCCCCCACCAATCTGAGCAACTACAGCCCCTTCTGCCCTTGCCCAGAGAGTAATGACATTGCCTGCCCTTCTCACTTGTGTTCCCAGAGGATATTAACACAGCTGCCGTGCTGCAAAGAGACAGCATGGATTTTTCCTCCACTATTAACAACAATTTCACTTGTAAATCCCGTTGGTGTATACAGTGATCTAGTTTGCCACACTTATGCTGTATCACACACTTGAACAAAGTGTGTGAATTCATTGGCCTAATCCAGCTGTACATTGTTCTCAGTTGTCTTTATTAAGGGGGGGGGGGGAAATTTGTGCTTTGTTCTTATAGATACCAGTTCTGAATTTCTTGCTCTCCTGACATATTCATTGAAAGTAACTCTCCTGCTTTTCCACCCTACCCATATACCCCCCCCCCTTTGGTTTTAAAAATCAGCCAAGGTTCTAAACTTGTTTCTACAATCCCAGTTGTGTAGTTTCTGGAAAGATTGACAGAGGATCTGTAATGCCAAAAGGGTGAATATGTATTTCACAATTGTATAGAATAAAAAAAATCTTTAGCTAACGTTTCTAATTTGCTTCAGTCATTTCTCTGGTCTTAAATGTTGGGTCTTAAATGTTGCTTCACTAACAAAGGTATTCTTGACCACATGTCCACAGCTACACTGGTGTCTCTCAGACTGTAAAGTGGTACAGCTGTGGTTTAGACGGAAATAGATCTTTCCTGGACCTTGCTGTCATTCAGAATGTGAGGTATTCCAGTTAAGCCCTATGGTAGAACAAAAGTATATAGTAGTTATTTCCTGCCACTTGGTTTAATGGTGCCATTCTCACATGCCTCTGCAACGATAAAAGGTCAACTAGATTGTCTTGACATAAAAACTCATTTTGTTCTAAAGAACCAGTAGGCCTTAAGGTAGGTTAACATAGGAACAACTCATAATACTGTTTTGACGGAACACGTGATCCTTTTCGTGTGACGAGTCCCCAACCTTTTTGAGTCTGTGGGCACATTTGGAATTCAGACACAGTGTGGTAGGCACAGCCACAAAATTGTTTGCCACAGCTTCGGTCGTACACCGAAGAGCCTTGTGCTGTGGTGACCACTTTGGAAACTCCTGTCCCTGGAACATGAGAAGTTTTCTAGATCAGAATCAGCTGCCCTGAGCATTGAGGCTGAAGCATTCCCCCTGATGTTGTGGCCTAGGTTTGCCGAACTGCTTAATGGACCTGTCCTCCATTGATCCAAGCTAGCAGCCCTAAATGTATGCAGCAGTGTCTACAGCTTAAACTACTTTTCTCTGTTCTCAATCTACAGTTCATCATTTGAGTGGAAGCCATAGAATTCTATTACAGGAGAATATTGTATTTGTAATGGTTTCCCAAATTAACCTTCTCTCAAACCAGAGAAAGTATATAAGCTTCTTTAATGGTTTAATTCAAAGCTGTTGGCCTTTCCATAAGTAAGGTAGTGTTAATTTATACCCATTTCTATCACTATTTAGAATTTTCACTGAAATTAATGGGCAATTCTAGCATGTGCCTAGAACTGCAACCCTGGACTAGATGCCAGTATACGCTTAAGTCATCCCAATGGTAGCATGGCTATCGTGACTCAAAAGAACCCACCTTAGATCCAATCAATGGTCACAGTCCTAAACTTGGCTCGATCCCCACGCCTTTACTCTTTTATGCTGATGACGCAGTGCTATTGTCTCTAACTCGTATAGGGCTGAAACACCTTTTGAAGAGCTTTGTAGGCTATTGTGAAAAGAATAGGCTAGTTCTGCATTTTGAAAAATCCAAAATTATGATCTTCAGTAAGAGTTGGAAGCCGTCCAGATGGAGTATTGGAGGCCATTTCATTGAACAAGTCAAAAGTTTTAAGTATTGGGGTATCCACTTTTACAATAACACTTGATGGGTCTACAATAAAGAGAGAGCAATTGAGGCAGCGAACAACATTGCTGTGGCAATTACACGTTTCCATTATATCAGGGGTAACCAGTATGTGCCGGCGGCCCTTAAAGTTTTTAATGCCAAATTAACTGCTCAATTATTCTACGGAGTACCGATCGGGATTGAAGCCTTAAATGGAGACTTTGAAAGAATCCAGTCCAGATTCTTGCGAAAAATTCTTGGACTTCCCTCGTGTGTTCCTTATGCAGCTTTATGGTTAGAAACCAATCAAAGGCTTCTGACAACTCAGTTTTGGTTTAAACTTCATTTCCATGCTAAAGCTAAAAGTATTATTACTCACATGTTAACTGAGTCCCATCATGGCTTAGATATGTAGAGGAGAAACTCTCTACAATGGGAATATCCCCAGATTATTTAGCCCCCTTTTCGGATAAAGATTTCTCGACATCAAAAGGCAAACACTTGGGGAACGCGCAGCCAGCAGATGTTCCCCAAGTAGGTTGGGGACTTTTGACATGGGCTCTACTGCGAAGTATCTGTCAAGTTTTAACAGCCCCACATCATCACAGAGCATACATGCTTGAACACTTTAATGTTCTGCCATCAGAGGTGCTTTCAGGGAAGTACCGCCAGATACCATATGTACAGACTTTGTCCTTGCTCTCTGAAAGATATAGAATCCACTACACACACCATACTTCATTGCCCCCTCTATAGGGATATCCGATCTCGTTTTATTACTCCACTCTAGAGGGAGTAATAATGTTTGATGACTCAATTGTTTACTTTCTTCTGTTTAATTCTAATTGCAAAATAATGGAGGCTGCTGCAAAAATTTTATATTATGCAATCAGAAGACAAGGCTTGAACAGCCAAGTGTAAGCGACTGATGCATCTTAGTATTTTCCTGTATTTCCATGATGTTTTGTGTTTGTTTGACTCAAAAGAATACTGAGGAATAGCTCCAGGTAAATTTGACAGCCAGGCGTCAATTCCTGCCATACACTTCAGCTTCACTTATACATATTTGTGTGTTCAAGTAAGAATATGGGGGGTATTTGAGTTTATAAAACATTCTACAAAAGCATAACTCTTTAAAAAGTTTTATTTCCAGTGTTCAAGAAATCTACCAGAAGAATAAGACAGTTCATAAAAACCTCAAACCCTTTCAAGAGATACTACTTAGAACTAGCTAAAGTAGTTATCACGATCGTTTCCAAGTATTTGAGGGGACTCCCATGACAGATGTAGCCCTACTAGACGTCAGTGTCCAACTGGCTCACCAAATTCACACAGCTGAAGCCAGCACCTGTTTCATTTAAAAGCAAGAGAATTTTAACTCTACAGTGAATGTGATCTGCAGTCCCACCCTTAAAAATTTGTAGAGATCCAGGAGAAGAGTTCATTTCTCAAAACCTAATCCCCAATTAAAAAGACAGCCAGATACAGAATACTAACTTTTACCTTTGAACTGCAATTCCAAGATTTCCCATAGTGACAGAAATGTGTTCAGTTGAAAGGCAGAATAGCCACTGAGATTTAAACAGAGTCTCCAGTATGCTTCAACCATAGCACCCTACCGCCTTCAACCATGTTCACAAGCATATACATAGCCAACACCTGGCCACTGTATATTGAAAGTGTACCTGTTTAACATGCATGTTAGTCTTCCTTTCGCTGAGATACAAGTCGAGTGACTAAGTGCACAGGGAAGACTTATAGGTCCCTGTACAGATCTCTCCATATACAGGCACAGCATCTTAGCATTAAAATCTGCAAATGTAATAAAAATAGTATATTGATTAGGGGTGTGCATTTGACATAAACCCAGCTGGAAAAAACCGTACTGGTATTTTTCAAGCTGAATACAGATCAGAGGATCTGACTGGCTACTGGTATAGCTGAGCTTGAATAAAAGTTTAAACCAAACTGCGAGAGGGGCCGGGCCAGACCAGTGGGAGCTGAGAGCTCCCCACTGCACATCTCTGGGCCTGCTTCTCCTGCAGCGTGGCTTAAACCGTGCTACAGGAAAAGCCAAGCCAACTCAAGGTCTGGCTGGCTTAAAAAAAAAATCAGTATTTTTCTTCTCAGGGCTATTAGATCTGGGGGGGAAATGGGATTTCTGAAAAATCCCAGATCTGAATACCATACCGGTTACTGGGAGCTGGGATTTTTTGGAAATACCAACATTTTGGGGGGTAATGAAACTGAAGCTCAAATACTTTGGCCACCAAATGAGAAGGGAGCACTCCCTGGAGAAGACCCTGATGCTGGGAAAGATTGAAGGTCAAAGAAGACGGGGACGGCAAAGGATGAGATGGTGAGACAGTGTCATAGATGCAACGAACATGAAATTGAGCAAACTTCAGAGGACGGCGGAAGACAGGAGGGCCTGGCGTGATCTGGTCCATGGGGTCGCGAAGAGTCGGACTCAACTGTGCGACTGAACAACAACAAAATACACCTGAACCGAAAAATTCTGGTTTGTTTGTATTTTGCACACCCCTAGTATCATGAGTTGTATTTCTGCCTTCCCATTGAAGATATCTGGACAGCCCTGGATCTTCAAGAATTGTTTTAAGGTATTGAAAAGATTCTGATGCATCTATGCTTCGGGCATTAGTGATGCCTTCTGGGGGGGGGGAAAGGAAAACAAGCCATTAAACTGGCAGGTACAATAGACGGCTAGCGAGTTCTGCCCTCTAAAGTCAGATTTCTGTGCTTGCTTGTATGCTGCAAACAGCGTGCTTTCAGAAGGAGGATAAACCTTGTGAACAAGCTAAATTGCATTACTGCAGAGCAGTAGCTAGACAGAGGTTCAAACTTTCTAGCCGACAAGTGATGGATCAAGCACCTTCTTCCACATTCATTGAATTCCTGTGACGCAACAATGATAGTCTCTGTCAAAGCCCAGTGCAGGCTGCAAAATGGTGGGAATGAAGGCTCCCTTCAAGGGCGAGCTTCATATAGTCTTAGAGTTCCTGAGCCTTTTCGTCACCCGCATGTAACACAGTGGACAGTATAGGTCCCTCCATTTCATCTGAATGCAGCACAGTTTCTGGAGCATCGGAGTCTGCTCCGGCTGCCGCATTTACAGAAATATCCATAGGAAGAGATGGCAAGGGAGAGAGTGAAGGCATATGTATATCCAACGCTGGCTGAGGACCTGAGGTCTCTGGAGAAAGTGTTGAATCCGGGATTGGAAGAGTAGCGTGGTCTGAAACAAACAAAAGATCTATTTAGTATAGAGGGCGGTGCCTGCTTTAAAATATCACCTTCAGGATCATTATCAGAAGGGTATTCACGCTGGCCCGTTTTAACGTGCTCCCCTCAGCTGTGTTATACGGGAGATTAAAAAAAAATACCATTCCCACCATTCCCAGATAGGTTATGTCCAATGTTCCCTCTAAGCTGTGGGTTCTTGTGAGCAGAAATTCTACTTTGTGAGCCGCTGGCATTACAGTTGTGAGCGAGCGATTGGGCTCCTGCATAAATTAGTTGGCTCTGGAGCCCTCCTTCCTGAGCTAAGACAAAAATGTGTGAGCCGGGGGCTAAAAAACTGTGAGCTAGCTCACACTGACTCAGCTTAGAGGGAACACTGGTTATGTCCCTGTGGGCTAAAGGAGATTGAAGGAACGGACCATATACTTGTAGATTTTACCAGGATTTACGTGCTTATCACCTCTTCCCTATACTGCGATCCCTGGAGGGCAAATCTGAGGAAAGTAAGATAATGAACCTTCTATCCTCAAACAGGGCTGATACCATTGAAGCGGTAGCAAACTTCCTTAAAAGAGCATACAGGAGAAGTTCTTTTTTGGCAGAAGGGGTAGTGAATTAACTGTTTTGCTTGTTGCCGTTTCTCTACTGAAGGTTGCTGTTATGCCCATAAAGGTTTGTTGTGTTGTGACTTTGAAGAAAGCAGCACATGACTAAGCAGTAGCCCTGGTTAATCTCTGAAGTGGATGAAGGAGATTAAAACTGGTCAAAGAAGGAGCCGTCCTGGAATTCCGTAAAGTACCTGGACTGGACAACTGAGCAAGCTGCTTCCCCCTGCCCCTCACCTCTGTCTAGGGACAGCCTCCTAAGAATGGCTGCTGAAGGGGGCACACACACATGCCCACTCGGGTTGCCAAAGCAGTTCGGCTTACTTTCTATTCCCGTTTGTGGGCTGCCTTTGGTAGGAAGCGACTTCTTCACGCACAAGAGAAGTCGCAATCGCCCACAATTATGTTAAAGCCCATCCAGATAGGAAAGGGAGGGTGCTTTTAATTGCATGTAGCCTCAATCATGATTCTCTGGGTTGATATAGCAAAGTTTTCCTGCCCCTGAATCTGCACAAGGCCCTGGGACAGAAGAACACCTACAGATCAGGACTTGGGGGGGGGGGGTCCTTGGGGTAACAGACCTTAGTAGATCCCATACTGGTAGAAATGTTCGTCTTGTTTTTTTCAATCAATGTGGAGTTTAAAGTTATCCAATAAAGTAAACATAGCCCATACAAAACCATTTCCGTAAAGGTAAGACCAGATCTGTTATTACTGCCACAGGAGGTGGTGGCGGCTACAAGCATGGACGGCTTCAAAAGGGAATTAGATGAGCATGTGGAGCAAAGGTCCATCAGTGGCTATTGGCCACAAGGTATAGATAGGGGCTCTGGGGCAAGTGATGCTCCTGTCTTCTTGGTGCTTGGGGGGGTCAACAGTGGGAGGGCTTCTAATGTCCTGGCCCCACTGCTGGACCTCCTGATGGCACCTGGTATTTCTGGCCACTGTGTGACACGGAGTGTTGGACTGGGTGGGCCTTTGGCCTGATCCAACATTTTATGATTCCTGAATACCCAGGCCCTGATGAAGGACAACCACTCAGCATTCCATTCCGCTTGAGGATTCCTCGCAAAGTATGAGCAAGCTAATAAATCGGCATGATAAACTTATTTCCTGCCCCACTCAACCCCCACCCCATGACATCAGTGCTTTAAGGTTCACTTTGAAGAACTCAGATGACTTAAGTTTTGATTTCCTGGCATTAGCAGAAGAGGAGTATAAAAGGACTCCCCTTGGCCCTGGAATTCTGAGTTTACGTTCTCCTTTGGACCTTCTCCTTTGGAACTTCTCCTACCATCATAGGAAAAGACTTACTCTTTGGGACAAGTAGAAGAAGAAGGATTGGATTTATACCCCGCCCTTCACTACCCAAAGGAGTCCCGGAGCGGCTTACAAACTCCTTTCCCTTCCCCTCCCCACAACAGACACCCATTGAGGTAGATGGGGCTGAGAGAGCCGGGTTTGATTCCCCACTCCTCCACTTGCACCTGCTGATGTGACCTTGGGACAGTCACAAGCTCTGGCACAGCTGTCCTTGAAAAAGAGCAGTTTGTGTCAGAGTTCTCTCAGCCCCACCCTTCACTACCCAAAGGAGTCTCAGAGCAGCTTATAAACTCCTTTCCCCTCCCCTCCCCACAACAGACACCCTGTGAGGTAGGTGGGGCTGAGAGAGCTCTTGACAGAAACTGCTCTTTTTCAAGAACAGCTCTTATCAGAGCTATGGCTTGCCCAAGGTCATCCAGCCAGGTGCAAGCGGAGGAGTGGGGAATCAAACCCGGTTCTCCCAGATTAGAGTCCGTGCACTTAACCACTACACCAAACTGGCTCTCTTAGCAATTGTTTCAACTATGGCTTATTTTGGATTTACCAAAGCATTTTACTGCTACCGCTATCTGAATTTGCCATGGTTCCTTCCTTTTGTGCAGGGGGAGATTCTGTTCCAATCAAATACATGCATATACAAAAGTCTCAAAAGATCCCTAGAAGCCCAGATAAGGGACTTGGCACCAATGCTCCCTCTAAGCTGTGGAGTCCTGTGAGCAAAAATTCTACTTTCTGAGCTACTGGCATTAAAGTTGTGCATAAATTAAGTTTGTTCTGGAGCCATCCTTCCTGAGCCAAGATGGAAATGTGTGAGTTGGAGGCTAAAAAAACCCGAGCTAGCTCACACTAACTCAGCTTAGAAGGAACACTGCTTGGCACATGCAAGTCTCTGCCTGTAGGTAACAAATTCACAGAGTAGCTAACTAACAGCTGCCCTTTCTTGTACTGCTAGCTGGGCAGACCCCAAAGTACAATCATGGTTTTAAATCTACTTACTGAAGGATGACTCAGCGGCACTGTTCATTAGCAAGTCCTCTGTCGTTGCTGTGGAGCCGACTGACGCATTGAAAGAAGTGGAGGAAGGCACGTTGATGGTTTTCACCAAGTCGATTAATTCAGGAAAGGGAGCACCAGACATATCTATAAAATCTGAGAGACCAGGAAGGAGAGGTGAGACGGCCAAGAACTTACAGGACAACCTACCGTAAACTGGCTCAAGAAAGCTGGAACAACAACTCTGTCCCCAAATCCTTCTAAAATAACTTGTAACTTTGAGGATCACCATCAAAAGTGTGACCGTCTCACCTTCAAGAGTTTGTGGCCCAAGAGAGTCTTGGGAAGTGAAAAGTGTTGTCTTGATGCTTGCTGAAATTACTGCAGAACGGGATTCTGGGTGGTCACAGCCCTTAGGGCGTCGCTGTTCCCTGCCCTGCCTCCCCGGGAGCAAAAACACATGATGCAAATTGCTCAGACTGCAGAATCTGCAGTGGTTGTAGAACTCGGCACCCCACAGCCTGCCTACGCACAGCCAACCTGATACCCTGCAGGAAGAAAAGGTGCACTCATTACCTGGATCCATGACTCTTTGGACTGGAGGAGGAGGGTGAAGAGAGTTTTCTACAGGATACGTATGCCCACTTTGATCTGTGCTGTAAGACGAACTTGCGGGGTCTTCACTCTGGGAGTTTGGAGCCAGGAGGGGGGTCTGAAATAAACACAAAGGGACAAAAGTTAACATGCTATATATGTACCTGGAGGGAGATTTGACTCTTAAAAGCCTATTAACCCCCCCCCCCCAAATCTTATTTGCCTGTCAGGTGCTACTGGACTCGATTCCAGCTATGCTACATAAGGAGGAACATGTTTTCCACAAACGATGCAATGCTGTGCTACTGCATGGCGGGCACACATCCCCCCCACTGAACTGATTGGCACAGGGGTGGCCAAACTGGCTCGGGAGCCACAGGTGGCTCTTTCACACATATCGTGCAGCTCCCGGCAGGATGGCTGGGGGAAGCGAAGGAGAGGCATGCCTCCCTGATCGGTTTTCCCTTCCTCAACCAGTGTCCCCCTCCCTGGGTAGGCTTGAGGGCGGGGGGGGGGGGGCAGAGAAAGGAAGCAACTTTAACTTCTCAAAGCCCCCCTCCCTGACCAGCCAGCCTGGAGAAGGCATCTGTCTCTTTAAATCCCTTCTCCAAGCCAAGGGGCCAACAATAGGGCGTAGAGGCCGAGGCCTTCCCCTGATAAGAACATCAGAAGAGGCCTGATGGATCAAACCAGGGGTCCATCCAGTCCAGCCTCCTGTCTCACGCAGTGGCCAACCAGTTCCTCTGAAGGGCCAGCAACAGGGCGTAGAGGCTAAGGCCTTCCCCTGGTAAGAACATCAGAAGAGCCCTGCTGGATCAAACCAGTGGTCCATCTAGTCCAGCATCCTGTCTCACATAATGGCCAACCAGTTCCTCTGGAGGGCCAGCAACAGGGCAGAGAGGCCAAGGCTTTCCCCTGATGTTGCCTCCTAACTCTGGGATGCAGAGGTTTTGTGCCTCTGCGGGTGGAGCTTTCCCTCAGTCACCGTGGCTAGTTGCCGTTGACAGTCTTATTCTTCATGAATCTAGCTAATCCCCTTTTAAAGCTGTTTATTTGTGCAGCCTTCACAACATTGTGCGTCCCTACATTGTACAAAAGGTACAAAACACATACAAGTCAAATCCCACAAATACACAAAATAAGCCAGTTCCACGGTTTCTACTTGCTATTAGCAAACTAGTCCATGCAGCAGAGCAGGTGGAAACAGCTCTGCCCTTGCAGAAACGGTCTCTCCCCCAAGCTGGCCTGCAGGATTCCTCGTTTGGACTGCTTGCAGCAGAACAGCAAAACCACAACTGCTCACCCAAAGGTGCTCACTGCTCAAGGAATGGCACTCTGCTACCCAAGGGGTCCTAACTGGTCCAGGTTCGTCTACACCTTTCAAACCTAGAAAGAATCTTTGGCTCCGAAATACCTACCTCCGTATAGCCATTAGTAGCTGGTGGTTCAAGAGGTGCGTCTCCAGAAGGCCAAGGAGAAGGGGAACCAGCTTCGGGTTTTCTCTTTGGGATAGCCGGCTGTGTCGGAATCCTGTGCAGATAGCCATAGCCGATGCCGCACCCTAAACTGCACAAGAGGTAGGTAAGTTTTAAGATGCCTTCAACCAGAAAGGCTTTCACAATTGTCCTTGACCAACCCCAACCCCCCAAGAATTCGCTAAACTGAGGCCCACTTTCACTTAAAGACATCAACCGCCAGAATTGTGATTGAGTAGCAAGAGTATCTAGTTTTATGTTAGATTCAGATGTGTAGCCGTGTTGGTCTGAACGCAGGGGTGGCCAAACCGGCTCAGGAGCCACATGCGGCTCTTTCACACATATTGTGCAGCTCCTGGCAGGACGGCTGGGGAACTGAAGGGGAGGCGTGCCTCCTCGATTGTCCTTCCCTTCCCCGGCCAGTGTTCCCCTCCTCTCCAAGCCA